>NW_026962514.1:260000-357000 GCF_032445375.1 Bacillus rossius redtenbacheri | reverse complement strand
TTTGTGGACTTGCAACCACGAGTGCGAGTCGTGGTAACCTGAAAGGGCCCACGATAGTCCACACCAGTATGGTGAAAAGCACACACGCATAGCACACCTCTGAACTGTCGCAAAACGCATGCAGTTCATGAACAGCGTTTACACACCTGATACACACCGAGGCAGTCGAAGTTGTGACAACAAAGACAGTTCAGACTTAAAATCACACCACCTACATTAGACCTCTGGAGGAAGCTGTTCATCTCATCCTGCTCCAGTGAGCCACAACAGCTGTACAAGAGACTTGGCATACAAGAGGATGGGCGTTAGCCATCCAAGGGGATTAAAGATCCTGGCGATATTTGAAAGTATTGCCCTCTTGGTGCTTGAGCTGTTTAATGGAGTCATCTGATAAGAAAAACAGTCTGAGCTAGGGTTCCACTGTACACCAAGAACTTTCACCACAGCTGGCTGTTCTTTGTCAAAAGACATAGATGCTGAGGATTGTAGCTGGTCTGAGGACAAGCACTTCACTATGAGTGATCGGTTGGAAAACAAGGAGCATCAAGACTGCCAGTGAATTGTGTGGCGTTGTCCACCATTATTTGCCGATACATTTGTTTGATGTCTGCAGTGAATACAACGATACACGAACCCGAAGCAGAATTTCACGAACATCTGTCTGTAATTTGGGTCCGGTCATCAGCCTAGTTTTAATAAGTTCTTATTAAATATTTCTCATATATTTTTTTAAAAAAGCATAGATAAGTCCTTTATGAAACCATAATTTAGGCTTCCTTCATTGTCATCACTGAGGTTTTCGAGATAAGTGCACTTTTCTACAGCAATGCAGACATTGATAGTTTAAATAAAATTTTTGACTTTCACGGTTGTGCCATTATAAAGTTTATCTGTTTCTATTACAGAGGTTTCGCAAACGCATAAAATCTTTATAATTTGTATGAAATTTTTTTTTTAGTTTTTGTTTTGTTTAAAAATAATGTTTAAGTTTTTAGTGATTATTCGCATTATTTCATCTTAATCTTTTACAGAAATTTGAACACACCTTTGTAAAGCTTTCAATACTTCAATAAAAGATTTTTACATAAATCAAATCAAAATTGCTTAATTGTTATGATTAGAGACATGTGAATGTAGAAACCATATCATTCATTAACTCTCTACCTTCTAAGTTACATAAAGTTCTGGACCTTATGAGATGTATTGAAATGTGTGCAACACAAACATAGCAAAATAGCTTGTAAGAAATCAGTAACCTAACTTTTAGTATTATGTAGTTTGGTAATGTATTAAACTTAAGCCTAAATCTTAACATACAACTTTTCACAAGGAATTTCTCAAAGTAGTTATAAGTATGAGTAAATGTCGGAAGTAAATGTGACAATGTCTATTTAAAAAAAAAATCGAGTGTTCAGCCAACTTTTACATACTGAGATTTTACGTGTCAACCGTAGCTCTGCTGATAAAGTCAGACAGTTATATATTTATTTATAATTTAAATTGAGGTTGTTTAATCAGTTTTTAAAGTAAACGGTTATCCTAGAACAAATTGGGGTGTGACTATAAGGGACGGGCGTTACAGAGTTTGTCTTGAGGTCGGGATAAAATATTTTACCAAACATCACTTTAACAGTGTTTTCAATTATCCATTGACCCCGTGCCAGTCATTACACCGGATAACCAGGAGTCTACAGTATTACAAATTTTAAAAAAAACGTAAGAACAGAGATGACAAACAAAAGGAGAAATAAGTCAAAGCATATTACAGTAACTAAAAATTTATTAATATTATAATTTATTAAATAAGCCATTTATAATTTTAGTGGCCTGGATCATTTTCAGTTGGTCCTTGTTGCTGGTTTCTGTTTCCTCTGGAACAAAAAATAAAAATATTAATACATATAAATTATCCTCATGAACATTAATCACATTAGCCACATCTACTACTTCTTTCAGCAAGTTGTGTACGAAAATATCTTCTGTTTAACATCTACCAATGGCATAGTACTGTGACTCACTGCTACTAAGTGCTCCCACACCTTGTGTTTTTGAACCCTAGCAGATAACATTGTTATTCAGTTTTGTTACAAAACCTGAAATACTTTTCCTATCATTTATGTCAGAAGCATAGTCAGCATTAACATATGAGGATATAGTTAATGTGTTACAATATGACTGCTAACTTCAAACCTATGTTAACTGTATATTTAAGATACTTCATAGCCCAGTCAATAAAGGGAAAAACATAACGATAGTCGGAAAAAATTAGATAAAAGCTGAATTTTGGACAGTTGTTAGAACACTACTAGATGTGTTTTTCCCCAAAAGTCCCCGCCCCTACCCCCTGTGCTTCCGCCCCTACACCCCCTCAAAGTTCGGATTTGCCGTGTATTGGTTATACGCCGATATCTTCGTACATAAGAGTCATAAATGGATGAATGTTTTTTTGTTTTGTTCCTTATGGTATACTGCACAAAACGTATTCCGGCAACAATTACGCTAAAGCTACTATTTTTGCCGTAATTCTAATAAATAGGTGTCAAATAGTCGATTTTAGCTTGCCACATGAATGGTTTTTATCCTGTAGTTTTTACGTAAACAAAAATTCACTAATATTGGCCTAGTAAACGTTTTAGCGCATTATAAATTCTTTAAAACGATACCCTATTTATAGCCTTTGGACCAGTGACTCACATTTTAAGCGACACGGATTAGTGTCGAGTGCGTCAATCGACTCCACGCGGACGATGCGCAACAATAGAAACAGTCGCCATTAACGTCAGTTACCATGAAACTGCCGGAGTTGCAAGACGTAAAATGTGCTTTGGTCGTGATTTCTTTAGCGTGTGGAAGACCGTATACTGTATTATATCAGTGCCAGCGGAAACATCTTGTTAATTGCTTTTGAAGAAGCTTGTTTTATGTGAGTAACTGGTTAACATATTTAATTATGTGAATCTTTTCATTACATTAATTATAATAACGCAACTTCTCTCTATCGACTTACACCACTGCAGCCAAACCATGTCACAGAAAACTAGTGTTTTACGCACACAAACAGTGACACGCTAAGAAGTTCCTTCTAAGAAAAGTTGTCATAGTTAACTAAGTACACATGAAAATGCACATAAAATTTCGCAGAAAAACAACCAATCCTTGATTGGTTCTCTGGGCCTGTGTTTGCATGCGTCTCTTAATTTATCCCAAGCAATTTGCTGTAATGAAATAATACCCAAAGTATTTCTTTAAATAACTGTTAATAATATGTGCCTTGCTAGTTAGTCCCTTTAGCATTAATAAATCTTAACATATATAACTGCATTACTATAACGACGTTAATAAATAGGTATGTTGATTTAGTTAATGATGGTATTTGTAGCACTTGGTCATTTTCATTTAAATTAGCAAAATGCAGATAGAAAAATTATATATTTAAGTGTGAAGGCAATTGGTTTACGTAATGCCAAATAATCAGAAACATAATTTTGATGATAAAATGTTCCAATCAGAACACATTCTTAGCTAACTTTGTTAGTACTCGTAGTATTACTTACAAAAACAATATTAATTCTATAACTTTGATTTCAGATAAAACAAATTGGCTTTTTGATCGGCTCATATTGACGTTAAAAATGGATACAATTAATTCACTGTGTATTTTTTGTGACCGAAATGTAAATTTGGAGATTCATTTGCAATGCTGTGTGAGCATATCGAGAACAGTGATGAATGTCAATACACAATAAGCGAGATAAAAGACATTCTGAAAAAAATTTCTGGCCAAGAAGAAACGTACTCAGATAAACATATAACAAATCTTCTACGGCAACATTTTAAGGAAAGGTTAGTTGTGTCATGTACACCAGGACGAAAAAATGTTTTTTGTTTGTCTGAGACAGTTAACAAAATTATGGATGAGTGGTACCGCGATAGGGAAAGTGACCCAGCAACAGAGCGACTGAGGATAGTATTAGCTGCTGCAGATATAATTAAAAAAGATATACAGAAGATGATGTATGACTCACAAACATACCCAAATGTTAATGAAATTCGATCAGGTGGAGAAAACTTGGTTCCAGATAGTTTGAAAGTTTTCATGCAAAGAGTAACGAAAAAGAAAAACACTGTGGATTCAAAAGCAGTAAGTCGAAAGTGTGCTGTAATTAATCATGCAGTAATATCAACTGTACGACCAAGATCATTCTTATCTCCAATACAAACTAGCCTAGCATTAACACTTCATAGACTGTACGGATCTAAACATCTAATTGACTTATTGTCATCTATGGGTGTATGTGTGTCGTATCATGAAGCATCTATGAATTCTCTTATAAATGCTGGTTCCCCTCAAGTAAATGAAGAAGCATTCATACAGTATGTGTTTGACAATGTTGATATAAATATCCGTACACTTGATGGCCTAAACACATTTCATGCAATGGGAGGAATTCAGTGTATTACACCTAGTGCAAGTGTTGAAACACATATCCAGGTTGAAAGAATGACATCTGGAAAATTCAACAAAGAATGTATCCGTTTATGTTCCTACCCGAAAAGAAACGGTGTGGTTTCAAAGCTATCATACTTAAGGATTTCAACGAACTTAAATCAGCTAGAAGTCTTATAAATGAGCCATCAAACATTTTGTTTCCTCTAAATTGGATGTGGCTTGCTGGAACAAAGGTTCAGCAAGGATGGAATGGTTTTATGAACACAATAACAAGTCACATGGACGATTGTGAATCCTCATATATAATGGGTTTACCATTCATAAATTTAAATCCCAGTAATCCATCTACGATTTTCACAGCACTTTGTTTTGCAGCAGAACAGTGCAAGAAACGCAACCAGACATGCATAGTTACATTTGATCAGCCGCTTTTTTTGAAAGCTTTTGAAATAGTGTCTTTTGCAGAAGGATGAAGTGACATATCGAAGATTGTTCCGAGGTTGGGTGGTTTTCATTTGTTAATGTCGTTTATGGGCTCAATAAGTCGAATAATGGAAGGAAGTGAGTTAGAAAGTTTGTGGGCTGCTGTATATGGTCAAACAACAGTTAATCACATGTTGAATGGACGTGCATATTCAAGATGCATCAGAGCTTACACTCTTACGGCCTCTGCGATCATAAATGTAATGAGGAACAGCTTCGACGATTTTCAAAATGCCATTATTCATTTGGAGAACATTTCCAAACAGTTACTTCTTCAGGAAACAGCGCCCGAAGAAATGTTGAGAAAACCTGACGTCACATGTACTTTACAAAAATTAAATGATTCCTTGAAAAACATACAGTCAACCAGCAGAACTGCCAAGCTGTGGGTGAATATCTTGAACTGCATTGACCTCATTCTACAGTTCATTTTTGCAGAGAGGTCTGGAAATTGGGATTTACACTTAAATACAACAATCGAAATGCTTCCATATTTCCATGCTGCTGGACACTTGCCGTATGCAAAGTCTGCGCATCTCTATGTGCAGGAAATGATAAAACTTCATACGAAGCTGAGAAGGAACCCGTTTTGTTTGTAAATAATGGAATGTTCACAATACGGCGAAGTGGCAAGTTTTGGTCTGGAACATGGTCTGACATGTGTATTGAACAGTGCCTCATGCGTCCCATGAAAGCTGTTGGAGGCTTGACTCATGGTAGAGGTATAACAGACAGCACTCTGTCAAAATGGATTCTTGGAGCACCTTTCTATCTTAAAGTACACGAAGCTGTTGAGGAATTTTTTGGGACTTCCATATCATACAGTGAACAACATGTTGAGCTCCGGGAGTCAAGAAAAACGAGAGACCTGGCAGATGTCGAAAAGTTTACTTCATGGCTTCAAGAACATAACCCATTCTCAAAATGTTCTGGAGAACTGGTATCGTTATCATCTGGATTGGTATCAGACGACTCTGTAGACTGTGACCAAGCTTACGAAAAAGGTGTTGCAGCGATGGAAAATATGAAAGGGAAAAACTTTCAGAAGCTCAAGCTTCATAGGAAAAACATGGAAAAACGCAGGCGATGCAAAAATCGGTTAATGTTCGGTCAAAGTAGGTAATTGTGAATTCACAACAGCTATTTAACCGCATCTTATGTGTTTGTGACAGCCCAACAAAATTAAAATCATATCTTGAGTATGAATTGGCGCCTCGTCCACCATCCCTTTTTGATGCAGTTTCTCTACGAAAGGGGGCCAAGTCAAAACTGATGAAACATTTTGAGGAGGGTATTGTAAATGATTTAAATCTAAGTGATGCAGCAATTGTCTTGGATGGAAGTTTTCTTCTTCACTGCATTCTTTGGCCAAAAAACTGTACATATGGAGACATAATGCAAAGTTACTGTACATATGTCCTGACAAAATACGGAGTAAATACAACAGTTGTTTTTGATGGATACTCGGAAGATTCCACAACGAAACAAGAAGAACAAAACCGGAGATACGCGAAAAAATCTTCATGTGATATAACTTTTGATGACAACACATAGTGTGTTACAGGAAAAGAAGAATTTTTGAGTAATAAAAAGAACAAGACAAGAATGATAACTTCACTTGCATCTGAACTAAAAAACAAAGGACTTGAAACATTTATAAGCGAAGGAGATGCTGATATAGATATAGAAAAATTTAGCTATAAAAAAACTAAGCACGTTTGCTGAAGTAGTTGTATGTGGCTCTGATACAGAACTGGCAGTACTTTTAACTGCTCTTGCCCCAGAAAAGCGAAAAATGTATTTCTGCAAACATAAGGGAGGTGAAAACCCTGTGATAGTTTTTTATGACATAGCAACTTTGACAGAAAAGTTCAAACACACCAGGAAACTTCTTTTGTTTACTCATGCATTGACTGGTTGTGATACAACCTCATGTTTCTTTGGTGTGGGCAAAAATAAAGCTACTGAAATGTTGAAGTCACCGGAAGCTGCGAAACTGGCTAGAACTTTCATAGCACATTTTTCTACTAAAACCGAAATACTGGTAGATGGGGAAAAATTTGTTCTTGGACTGTATGGGTTGAGTAAATACTCGCACTTGAATGAAGCCAGATACTACAGGTTTTCGACGTTTACCAAAAAGTCGGCCTTGAGATCAAATTTTGACTTGGCGAAACTTCCTCCAACGTCAGAAGCCTGTCGTGAACATCTCCTTAGGGTATACTTACAAGTTCAAACATGGTTAGGGAACAGACTTTCGCCCACTGAATGGGGATGGGAAATTGAAGTGGCCAAAAAGAATGGATGTCTCAAAAAAACCTTGAAACCAACCATCAACTCAAAACCTTTCGCACCCAACGATCTGTTATTTCTAGTGTCCTGCTCGTGTAAACTGGGATGTGGAAATTACTGTCGGTGCCGCAAATCAAATTTGCAGTGCACTGCAATGTGTGAGAATTGCAGTGGTCTGTCGTGCTACAACTCGCCTGGATTTCCAAACGAAAACACAGATGATTCACCTTCTGATTTATAATTTTTTTTTGTAAAAATAATTGCTGTAATATTTCTCAGACTCGTAAATTTAATCAAGAATGCAAATTTAAATGTCAGAAAAGAAAAATCTGCCGTATTTGTGGTGGGTGGGAGGTCCGTGATGCGGTTTGTTAACATGGTAGATACACTATGTCTGTACCTGAAAAGTGTTCAAACAGCTGCCGGTTGTGGCCAGTCCGGAACACGGCGGGTCCATAGGTGGTGGATAATGGAACTACCCTTACTTTCAAAAGGGTAAGGGAAAAATTCCCCCCGAACCAAAACTGGCGCAAATAAAATTTAATCAGGGAGGGGAAAGGCACAAGACTTTTTAGTGCAGATTACTTTCGTAACTTTATGTTTTGTGTTAACATGTTTCGATATTAAAAGTTTGTAAAGTGCAAGTTTTAAAAACTACAAAAGATTCGTGCAAAAAGATGTGGAAATAAGTTTTTACTTATAGACACAATCATCTATTTCCGGTTGCCTGGACGGTGAGTTACTAGTTCAAAGGCTATATTTAAGGTATCGTTTTAAAGCACTTAGATTCATCTACAACTTTTACTTGGCCAATATTAGTGAATTTTTGTTTACGTAAAAACTACAGGATAAAAACCATTCATGTGGCAAGTTAAAATCGACTATTTGACAACTATTTATTAGAATTACGGCAAAACCAGTAGCATTAGCTGACAGACACACTGATAGACTGACAGACACACTGATATACAGCCTGACAGACACACTGATAGACAGACTGACAGACACACTGAGAGACTGATGGACACACTGAGAGACTGACGGACACACTGAGAGACTGACGGACACACTGAGAGAATGACAGACACACTGAGAGACTGACGGACACACTGACATACTTACTACACACTGACAGACTGACGACACACTGACACATTGACAGACTGACAGACACATTGACAGAATGACAGACACATTGAAAGAATGACAGACACATTGACAGAATGACAGACACACTGACACACAGACAAACTCAAACAGAGACAGACACAGAGACACAGAGAGACTGACGGACACACTGACATGCTTACTACACACTGACAGACTGACGACACACTGACACATTGACAGACTGACAGACACATTGACAGAATGAAAGACACATTGACAGAATGACAGACACACTGACACATTGACAGACTGACAGACACATTGACAGAATGACAGTCACACAGACAGACTCAAACACAGACAGACTGACACACAGAGAGACTGACACACAGACAGACTGACACACAGAGACTGACACACAGAGAGACTGACACACAGAGAGACTGACACACAGAGAGACTGACACACAGAGACTGACAGACAGACACAATGAAATACACACTGACAGACAGACATAATGACATACATACTGACAGACTGACTGACGGACACACTGAGAGACTGACGGACACCCTGAGCGACTGAAGGATAACACTGACAGACTGACGACACACTGACAGACTGACGACACACTAACAGCATAAAAGAAACACTGACGGACTGACAGACACACTGACGGACACACAGCCTGACTGACAGACTGACTGACAGACACACAGCCTGACTGACAGACTGACTGACAGACACACTTTCAGACTGACAGACTGACAGACACACTTTCAGACTGACAGACACACTGACAGACGGACTGAGAGACTGACGGACACACTGAGAGTCTGGCTGACACACTGAGAGTCTGACTGACACACTGAGAGTCTGACTGACACACTGAAAGACTGACGGACACACTGACACACTGACAGACACATTGACAGAATGACACACTGACACACTGATAGACAGACTGGCAGACAGAATCACACAATGAAAGACATACTGACAGAATCACACACAGACAGACACACAGACAGACCGTCACACTGACACACACACTGGCACACAGACTTACACTTAGACAGACACTCACACACAGGAAGACACATTGACAGAATGACATACACACTGACACTGATAGACAGACTGACAAACACACAGACTGACAGACACTGTCACACTGACAGACATATTGACAGACTGACAAGACACATTGACAGAATGACAGTCACACAGACAGACTCAAACACAGACAGACTGACACACAGAGACTGACACACAGAGAGACTGACACACAGAGAGACTGACACACAGAGACTGACAGACAGACACAATGAAATACACACTGACAGACAGACATAATGACATACATACTGACAGACTGACTGACGGACACACTGAGAGACTGACGGACACCCTGAGCGACTGAAGGATAACACTGACAGACTGACGACACACTGACAGACTGACGACACACTAACAGCATAAAAGAAACACTGACGGACTGACAGACACACTGACGGACACACAGCCTGACTGACAGACTGACTGACAGACACACTTTCAGACTGACAGACTGACAGACACACTTTCAGACTGACAGACACACTGACAGACGGACTGAGAGACTGACGGACACACTGAGAGTCTGGCTGACACACTGAGAGTCTGACTGACACACTGAGAGTCTGACTGACACACTGAAAGACTGACGGACACACTGAAAGACTGACGGACACACTGACACACTGACAGACACATTGACAGAATGACACACTGACACACTGATAGACAGACTGACAAACATACACACTGACTGACAAACTGACACACAGTTGATTCAAACACATACAGACTGACACACAGAGAGACTGACACCCAGAGAAACTGACACACAGACTGACAGACTGACGGACACACTGACAGACTGACGACACACTGACAGGCTGACGACACACTAACAGACTGACAGACACACTGACAGACTGACAGACACACTGACAGACTGACGGACACACTGACAGACTAATAGACACATTGACAGAATGACGGAAACACTGACACACTGACAGACACACCGACAGACTGGCAGACACATTGACAGAATGACAGACACACTGATACACTGATGGACAGACTGACAGACTGACAGAAACACACACAGACACACAGACCGACTGAAACACTGACACACAGATTGGCACACAGACTGGCACACAGACATACTAACTTACTGAAAGACAGACATACAGACTGACACACAGACTGACAGACACACTGACAGACACACTGACAGACACACTGACAGACACACTGACAGACACACTGACAGACACATACTGACAGACACATACTGACAGACACATACTGACAGACACACTGATATACAGACTGACAGACACACTGAAAGACAGACTGACGGACACACTGAGAGAATGACGGACACACTGAGAGACTGACGGACACACAGAGAATGACGGACACACTGAGAGACTGACGGACACACTGACAGACTGACGGACACACTGACAGTCTGACGGACACACTGACAAAATGACAGACATTAAAAGAATGACAGACACACTATCAAACTGACAGACACACTGATAGACAGACTGACAGACACACTGACACATTGACAGACTGACAGACACATTGACAGAATGACAGACATATTGACAGAATGAAAGACACACTGACACACTGACAAACAGATTAACACACTGACAGACACACATATAGACAGACTGACAGACACACTGATAGACAGACTGACAGACACACTGATAGACAGACTGACAGACACACTGATATACAGACTGACAGACACACTGAAAGACAGACTGATGGACACACTGAGAGACTGACGGACACACTGAGAGACTGACGGACACACTGAGAGACTAACGGACACACAGAGAATGACGGACACACTGAGAGACTGACGGACACACTGACAGACTGACGGACACACTGACAGTCTGACGGACACACTGACAAAATGACAGACATTAAAAGAATGACAGACACACTATCAAACTGACAGACACACTGATAGACAGACTGACAGACACACTGAAAGACTGACGGACACACAGAGAGACTGACGGACACACAGAGAGACTGACGGACACACTGAGGGACTGACGGACACACTGAGAGACTGACGGACACACTGAGAGACTGACGGACACACTGAGAGAATGACGGACACACTGAGAGAATGACGGACACACTGACAGACTGACATACACACTGACAGACAGACCGACAGACACACTGAGAGACTAACAGACACACTGACATACTTACTACACACTGACAGACTGACGACACACTGACACATTGACAGACTGACAGACACATTGACAGACTGACAGACACATTGACAGAATGACAGACACATTGACAGAATGACAGACACATTGACAGAATGACAGACACACTGACACATTGACAGACTGACAGACAGACTGACAGACTGACAGAATCACACACAGACAGAAAGACTGAGAGACTGACAGAATCTCACACGGACAGAAACACTGACAGACATTGACAGAATGACAGACACACTGACACACTGATAGACAGATTGACAGACTGACAGTCACACTGACACACTGATAGACAGACTGACAGACACACAGAGACTGACGGACACACTGATACACTGACAGACACATTGACAGAATGACAGACACACTGACAGACTGACAAACACACTGAAGAGAATGACAGACTTACTGACAGAATGACAGACACACTGACAGAAAAACAGACACAATGACAGAATTACAGACACACTGACAGACTGACACACTGACAGACTGACAGACACACTGACAGACCGACTGACACTCTGACAGACTGACAGACACACTGACTGACTGACACACTGATAGACTGACAGACACACTGACAGACCGACTGACACTCTGACAGACTGACAGACACACTGACAGACTGACGGACACACTGACAGACTTATAGACACATTGACAGAATGACGGAAACATTGACACACTGACAGACACACTGACAGACTGACAGACACATTGACTGAATGACAGACTCACTGAAACACTGATGGACAGACAGATAGACTGACAGAATCACACACAGACAGACACACAGACCGACTGAAACACTGACACACAGATTGACACACAGACTGGCACACAGACATACTAACTTACTGAAAGGCAGACATACAGACTGACACACAGACGTACACACTGACAGACACACTGAGAGACTGACAGACACACTTACAGTCACATTGACACACTGACAGACATATTGACAGAATGAAAGACACACTGATACACTGACAGACACATTGACACACTGACAGACACACTGATAGACAGACTGACAGACACACTGATATACAGACTGACAGACACACTGATAGACAGACTGACGGACACACTGAGAGACTGACGGACACACTGAGAGACTAACGGACACACTGAGAGACAGACGGACACACTGAGAGACAGACGGACACAACTGACAGAGTGACGGACACACTGACAGTCAGACGGACACACTGACAGTCTGACGGACAGACTGACAGAATGACAGACATTAAAAGAATGACAGACACACTATCAACCTGACAGACACACTGATAGACAGACTGACAGACACACTGAGAGACTGACGGACACACTGAAAGACTGACGGACACACTGAGAGACTGACGGACACACTGAGAGAATGACGGACACACTGAGAGAATGACGGACACACTGAGAGACTGACAGACAGACTGACAGACACACAGACCGACTGAAACACTGACACACAGATTGGCACACAGACTGGCACACAGACATACTAACTTACTGAAAGACAGACATACAGACTGACACACAGACTGACAGACACACTGACAGACACTGACAGACACACTGACAGACACATACTGACAGACACACTGACAGACACACACTGACTGACATACAGACTCAAATACAGACAGACACACTGATACAGACTGACAGACACACTTATAGACAGACTGACAGACACATTAATAGACAGACTGACGGACACACTGAGAGATGACGGACACACTGAGAGACTGACACACACTGACAGTCACATTGACACACTGACAGACATATTGACAGAATGAAAGACACACTGACACACTGACAAACAGATTAACACACTGACAGACACACATATAGACAGACTGACAGACACACTGATAGACAGACTGACAGACACACTGATATACAGACTGACAGACACACTGAAAGACAGACTGACGGACACACTGAGAGACTGACGGACACACTGAGAGACTGACAGACACACTGACAGTCACATTGACACACTGACAGACATATTGACAGAATGAAAGACACACTGACACACTGACAAACAGATTAACACACTGACAGACACACATAAAGACAGACTGACAGACACACTGATAGACAGACTGACAGACACACTGATATACAGACTGACAGACACACTGAAAGACAGACTGACGGACACACTGAGAGACTGACGGACACACTGAGAGACTAACGGACACACAGAGAATGACGGACACACTGAGAGACTGACGGACACACTGAGAGACTGACGGACACACTGACAGTCTGACGGACACACTGACAAAATGACAGACATTAAAAGAATGACAGACACACTATCAAACTGACAGACACACTGATAGACAGACTGACAGACACACTGAAAGACTGAAGGACACACAGAGAGACTGACGGACACACAGAGAGACTGACGGACACACTGAGGGACTGACGGACACACTGAGAGACTGACGGACACACTGAGAGAATGACGGACACACTGAGAGAATGACGGACACACTGACAGACTGACATACACACTGACAGACAGACCGACAGACACACTGAGAGACTAACAGACACACTGACATACTTACTACACACTGACAGACTGACGACACACTGACACATTGACAGACTGACAGACACATTGACAGACTGACAGACACATTGACAGAATGACAGACACATTGACAGAATGACAGACACATTGACAGAATGACAGACACACTGACACATTGACAGACTGACAGACACATTGACAGAATGACATTCACACAGACACACAGACAGACTCAAACAGACAGACACACACAGAGAGACTGACACATAGACAGACTAACACACTGACACACAGACAGACTAACACACTGACACACAGACACACAGACAGACTAATACACTGACACACAGAGAGACTGACGGACACACTGACAGACACACTTATAAAATGACAGACACACTGACAGACTGACTGACAGACTGACAGAATCACACACAGACAGAAAGACTGAGAGACTGACAGAATCTCACACGGACAGAAACACTGACAGACATTGACAGAATGACAGACACACTGACACACTGATAGACAGATTGACAGACTGACAGTCACACTGACACACTGATAGACAGACTGACAGACACACAGAGACTGACGGACACACTGATACACTGACAGACACATTGCCAGAATGACAGACACACTGACAGACTGACAAACACACTGAGAGAATGACAGACACACTGACAGAATGACAGACACACTGACAGAAAAACAGACACAATGACAGACTGACAGACACAATGACAGACTGACACACTGGCAGACAGACTGACAGACTGACAGAATCACACACAGACAGAAAGACTGAGAGACTGACAGAATCTCACACGGACAGAAACACTGACAGACATTGACAGAATGACAGACACACTGACACACTGATAGACAGATTGACAGACTGACAGTCACACTGACACACTGATAGACAGACTGACAGACACACAGAGACTGACGGACACACTGATACACTGACAGACACATTGCCAGAATGACAGACACACTGACAGACTGACAAACATACTGAGAGAATGACAGACACACTGAGAGAATGACGGACACACTGAGAGACTGACGGACACACTGAGAGACTGACGGACACACTGAGAGACTGACGGACACACTGAGAGACTGACGGACACACTGAGAGACTGACGGACACACTGAGAGACTGACAGACACACTGAGAGCTTGACAGACACACTGACAGAATAACAGACACACTGACAGAATGACAGACACACTGACACACTGACAGACACACTGACAGACACACTGACACACTGACAGACTGACAGAATCACTGACAGACTGACAGACACAACTACAGAGGCACTGACAGGCTGACAGGCCCACTGATAGACACACTGATAGAAACACTGACACACTGATAGACACAATGACAGACTGACAGACACACTGACCGACTGACAGACACACTGACAGAATGATGGACACACTGACAGAATGACAGACACACACTGATAGTATGACAGACTGACGACACACTGACAGTCTGACAGACACATTGACAGAATGACAAGACACACTGACACACTGACAGACACACTGACACACTGACAGACACACTGACAGACTAACAGACACACTGACAGACTGACAGACACACTGACCAACTGATAGACAGACTGGCAGACTGGCAGAATCACACACACAGACAGATTCACAGACTTACAGAATCACACACAAACACACAGAGAGACTGAAACACTGACACACAGACTGGAATACAGACTGACACCTAGACAGACATACACACTGACAGGCAGACTCACACACAGACTGACACACAGACTGACAGACAGACTGACAGACTCACACACAGAAAGACACACTTTCTGTCAGTGTGTCTGTCATTGTGTCTGTCCGTCAGTCTGACTGACAGACACACTGAGAGACTAACGGACACACTGACGGTCACACTTGCAGTCTGACAGACACACTTGCAGTCAACTTAGGCAACTTTCAATGTTACAATTAAAAAACTGTTAAAATAAAGTTGTTAGAATAACAAAAGTTTTACCTCTTCATTACTCTTGTTTCGCTCTGTTTCAGTCACAGGCAGATTGTATCCTTCATCTCAATATGGGTAACTTTATGAAGTTTCAGGACAGCAGCTGCAAAAGCCAAAAAATAAATAACATATTAGCCATATTCACAATAAGGATTAATTCAGACACTTTATCCCCCAAATTTTAAATTATATCTAGCAAGAGCAGATACAAGAATACTGCACTTTTAACTAAGCTGTGCACAACAATTTTGGTCAATTACTTTAATGCCTTTTTTCTAACGTCCAAAAGATGCATTAATAAATTTATTATTAGAAAAAGACCAAGAAATTCCAAAGTTATGTTTCTTGGCCCTCATTTAATAATTATAATGGTATCTTTGCCTCGTAAGGAAACTTAGGGAGACAGGATTAGAATTATACAGAATATTGTGGACAAAGAGTACAGGACTTTAATAACATCATAGAAAAGCGAAAATGAGATAGTAAGGCCACGTCCAGAGAATGGGAAGAGAGAGGCAGACTAGGCATCAAGAAAGAAGACCTACATGACAACACTATTCTAACTAATGGATGTCCCTGCATTTTATATACAGTGGTTGGCATGAAAACAAAATGCAGTAGAACGGACCCAGCCAGTAATACCAGATAAGCAAGTTTCCAGGCTACAAAAAATTCCTACAAATTCAACAAAGCACATGACTTACATTTCAAAGTTACTAATGGCAACTGTTCTGTAATAAAGAAATTGTCATAATTCAAATAAATTACAGTTTTTTGATTTCAGTTTTAACAACTAGGCCTACATAGAAAATACTAAAACATATATGTAGATGGTTTGTTAGGTTAATTTAATTATAATTAGTAATTCATAATCAAATTCATGATTTAAAATTATTTTTAATAAATGTATCTAAACTTCTTATTAAAACTCTGTAATAGTGCAGCTAAACTATTTAATGTATCCTGTTTTGAATACATCCTGTTATGGAATACTTAGCCAGACACACTGAAAGACTGACGGACACACTGACAGACTGACAGACACACTGACAGACTGACAGACACATTGACAGAATGACAAGACACACTGACACACTGAGAGACTGAGGGACACTGACAGAATGACGGACACACTGACAGAATGATGGACACACTGACAGAATGACGGACACACTGACAGAATGACAGACACACTGACAGAATGACAGACACACTGACAGACTGACACACTGGCTGACACACTAACAGACTGACAGGCTCACTGGCAGACACACTGAAAGACTGACAGGCTCACTGGCAGACACACTAAAAGACTGACAGACACACTGACAGTCAGACACACTGACAAACAGACACACTGACAGTCTGACAGACACACATACAGAGGCACTGACAGAAACACATACAGAGGCACTGATAGACACACATACAGAGGCACTGACAGACTGACAGACACACTGACAGACTGACAGAAACACTGACAGGCAGACAAAAACACTGAAAGTGACAGGCACACTCACACACTGATAGACAGACTGACAGACAGACAGACTGACAAACAGACAGACACACTGACAGACACACTGACAGACTGACAAACAGACAGACAGACTGTCAGACAGACAGACAGACACACTGACAGACACATTGACAGAATGACAAGACACACTGACACACTGAGAGACTGACGGACACGACAGAATGACGGACACACTGACAGAATGACGGACACACTGACAGAATGACAGACACACTGACAGAATAACAGACACACTGACAGAATGACAGACACACTGACAGACTGGCAGACACACTAACAGACTGACAGGCTCACTGTCAGACACACTGAAAGACTGACAGGCTCACTGGCAGACACACTAAAAGACTGACAGACACACTGACATTCAGACACACTGACAAACAGACACACTGACAGTCTGACAGACACACATACAGAGGCACTGACAGAAACACATACAGAGGCACTGATAGACACACATACAGAGGAACTGACAGACTGACAGACACACTGACTGACTGACAGAAACTCTGACAGGCAGACAAAAACACTGAAAGTGACAGGCACACTGACACACTGATAGACAGACTGACAGACAGACAGACAGATTGACAGACAGACAGACACACTGACAGACTGACAAACAGACAGACAGACTGACTGACAGACTGACAGACACACTGACAGACAAACTGACAGACTGACAGAGAGACAAACAGACAGACTGACAAACACACTGACACACACACACACACAGACACACTGACAGACACACTGACAGACACACTGACACACAGACACTGACAGACACACAGACATACTGTCACAGACTGACACACAGACTGACACACAGACAGACTGACACACTGACAGACAGATTGACACACAGACTGACTGACAAAAAGAGAGACTGACACACAGAATGACACACTGACAGACTGACTGACAGACTGACAAACATACACACTGACTGACAAACTGACACACAGTTGATTCAAACACAGACAGACTGACACACAGAGAGACTGACACCCAGAGAAACTGACACACAGACTGACAGACTGGCGGACACACTGACAGACTGACGACACACTGACAGGCTGACGACACACTAACAGACTGACAGACACACTGACAGACTGACAGACACACTGACAGACTGACGGACACACTGACAGACTAATAGACACATTGACAGAATGACGGAAACACTGACACACTGACAGACACACCGACAGACTGGCAGACACATTGACAGAATGACAGACACACTGATACACTGATGGACAGACTGACAGACTGACAGAAACACACACAGACACACAGACCGACTGAAACACTGACACACAGATTGGCACACAGACTGGCACACAGACATACTAACTTACTGAAAGACAGACATACAGACTGACACACAGACTGACAGACACACAGACGTACAGACACACAGGCTGACAGACTCACACACACAGACTGACAAACACACTGACAGACACACTGACAGACACACTGACAGACACACTGACAGACACACTGACAGACACATACTGACAGACACACTGACAGACACACACTGACTGACATACAGACTCAAATACAGACAGACAGACACACTGATACAGACTGACAGACACACTTATAGACAGACTGACAGACACATTAATAGACAAACTGACGGACACACTGAGAGATGACGGACACACTGAGAGACTGACGGACACACTGAGAGAATGACGGACACACTGAGAGACTGACGGACACACTGAGAGAATGACGGACACACTGAGAGACTGACAGACACACTGAGAGACTGACAGACACACTGAAAGGTCACATTGACACACTGACAGACATATTGACAGAATGAAAGACACACTGACACACTGACAAACAGATTAACACACTGACAGACACACATATAGACAGACTGACAGACACACTGATAGACAGACTGACAGACACACTGATATACAGACTGACAGACACACTGAAAGACAGACTGACAGACACACTGAGAGACTGACGGACACACTGAGAGACTGACGGACACACTGAGAGACTGACGGACACACTGAGAGACTAATGGACACACAGAGAAAGACGGACACACTGAGAGACTGACGGACACACTGACAGACTGACGGACACACTGACAGTCTGACGGACACACTGACAGAATGACAGACATTAAAAGAATGCCAGACACACTATCAAACTGACAGACACACTGATAGACTGACAGACACACTGAAAGACTGACGGACACACTGAGAGACTGACGGACACACAGAGAGACTGACGGACACACAGAGGGACTGACGGACACACTGAGGGACTGACGGACACACTGAGAGACTGACGGACACACTGAGAGACTGACGGACACACTGAGAGACTGACGGACACACTGAGAGAATGACGGACACACTGAGAGAATGACGGACACACTGAGAGAATGACGGACACACTGAGAGACTGACATACACACTGACAGACAGACCGACAGACACACTGAGAGACTAACAGACACACTGACATACTTACTACACACTGACCGACTGACGACACACTAACACATTGACAGACTGACAGACACATTGACAGACTGACAGACACATTGACAGAATGACAGACACATTGACAGAATGACAGACACATTGACAGAATGACAGACACACTGACACATTGACAGACTGACAGACACATTGACAGAATGACATTCACACAGACACACAAAAAGACTCAAACAGACAGACACACACAGAGAGACTGACACACAGACAGACTAACACACTGACACACAGACAGACTAACACACTGACACACAGACACACAGACAGACTAATACACTGACACACAGAGAGACTGACGGACACACTGACAGACACACTGATAAAATGACAGACACACTGACAGACTGACAGACACATTAACAGAATGTCAGACACATTGATACACTGCAGACACACTGACACACTGACAGACACACTGACAGACACATTAACACACTGAAAGACACACTGACACACTGACAGACTGACAGACTGACAGAATCACACACAGACAGAAAGACTGAGAGACTGACAGAATCTCACACGGACAGAAACACTGACAGACATTGACAGAATGACAGACACACTGACACACTGATAGACAGATTGACAGACTGACAGACACACAGAGACTGACGGACACACTGATACACTGACAGACACATTGCCAGAATGACAGACACACTGACAGACTGACAAACACACTGAGAGAATGACAGACACACTGACAGAATGACAGACACACTAACAGAAAAACAGACACAATGACAGACTGACAGACACAATGACAGACTGACAGACACAATGACAGACTGACACACTGGCAGACACACTAACAGACTGACAAGCTCACTGGCAGACACACTTAAAGACTGACAGACACACTGACAGTCAGACATACTGACAAACAGACATACTGACAGACTGACAGACACACATACAGAGGCACTGACAGAAACAGATACAGAGGCACTGACAGAAACACATACAGAGGCACTGACAGAAACACATACAGAGGCACTGATAGACACACATACAGAGGAACTGACAGACAAACTGACAAACTGACAGACTGACAGGCACACTGACAGAAAAACAGACAGACTGACAAACACTGACAGACACACTGACAGACACACTGACAGACTGACACACAGACAGACTGACACACTGACAGACAGATTGACACTCAGACTGACTGACAAAAAGAGAGACTGACACACAGAATGACACACTGACAGACTGACGACACACTGACAGACTGACGACACACTGACAGACTGACGACACACTGACAGACTGACGACACACTAAACGACTGCCAGACACACTAACAGACTGCCAGACACACTTTCAGACTGACAGACTGACAGACACGCACACAGACTGACTGACACACAGACTGGCATATAGACTGATACTTAGACAGACATACACACTGACAGACAGACTCACATACAGACTGACACACAGACAGACTGACACACAGACTGACAGACAGACTAACAGACAGACACACTTTCTGTCAGTGTGTCTGTCATTGTGTCTGTCCGACAGTCTGACTGACAGACACACTGACAGAATGATGGACACACTGACAGAATGACAGACACACACTGATAGTATGACAGACTGACGACACAATGACAGTCTGACAGACACATTGACAGAATGACAAGACACACTGACACACTGACAGACACACTGACACACTGACAGACACACTGACAGACTGACAGACACACTGACAGACTGACAGACACACTGACCAACTGATAGACAGACTGGCAGACTGGCAGAATCACACACACAGACAGATTCACAGACTGACAGAATCACACACAAACACACAGAGAGACTGAAACACTGACACACAGACTGGAATACAGACTGACACCTAGACAGACATACACACTGACAGGCAGACTCACACACAGACTGACACACAGACTGACAGACAGACTGACAGACTCACACACAGAAAGACACACTTTCTGTCAGTGTGTCTGTCATTGTGTCTGTCCGTCAGTCTGACTGACAGACACACTGAGAGACTAACGGACACACTGACGGTCACACTTGCAGTCTGACAGACACACTTGCAGTCAACTTAGGCAACTTTCAATGTTACAATTAAAAAACTGTTAAAATAAAGTTGTTAGAATAACAAAAGTTTTACCTCTTCATTACTCTTGTTTCGCTCTGTTTCAGTCACAGGCAGATTGTATCCTTCATCTCAATATGGGTAACTTTATGAAGTTTCAGGACAGCAGCTGCAAAAGCCAAAAAATAAATAACATATTAGCCATATTCACAATAAGGATTAATTCAGACACTTTATCCCCCAAATTTTAAATTATATCTAGCAAGAGCAGATACAAGAATACTGCACTTTTAACTAAGCTGTGCACAACAATTTTGGTCAATTACTTTAATGCCTTTTTTCTAACGTCCAAAAGATGCATTAATAAATTTATTATTAGAAAAAGACCAAGAAATTCCAAAGTTATGTTTCTTGGCCCTCATTTAATAATTATAATGGTATCTTTGCCTCGTAAAGAAACTTAGGCAGACAGGATTAGAATTATATAGAATATTGTGGAAGCTAGAGTACAGGACTTTAATAACATCATAGAAAAGCGAAAATGAGATAGTAAGGCCACGTCCAGAGAATGGGAAGAGAGAGGCAGACTAGGCATCAAGAAAGAAGACCTACATGACAACACTATTCTAACTAATGGATGTCCCTGCATTTTATATACAGTGGTTGGCATAAAAACAAAATGCAGTAGAACCGACCCAGCCAGTAATACCAGATAAGCAAGTTTCCAGGCTACAAAAAATTCCTACAAATTCAACAAAGCACATGACTTACATTTCAAAGTTACTAATGGCAACTGTTCTGTAATAAAGAAATTGTGATAATTCAAATAAATTACAGTTTTTTGATTTCAGTTATAACAACTAGGCCTACATAGAAAATACTAAAACATATATGTAGATGGTTTGTTAGGTTAATTTAATTATAATTAGTAATTCATAATCAAATTCATGATTTAAAATTATTTTTAATAAATGTATCTAAACTTCTTATTAAAACTCTGTAATAGTGCAGCTAAACTACTTAATGTATCCTGTTTTGAATACATCCTGTTATGGAATACTTAGCCAGACACACTGAAAGACTGACGGACACACTGACAGACTGACAGACACACTGACAGACTGACAGACACATTGACAGAATGACAAGACACACTGACACACTGAGAGACTGAGGGACACAATGACAGAATGACGGACACACTGACAGAATGATGGACACACTGACAGAATGACGGACACACTGACAGAATGACAGACACACTGACAGAATGACAGACACACTGACAGACTGACACACTGGCTGACACACTAACAGACTGACAGGCTCACTGGCAGACACACTGAAAGACTGACAGGCTCACTGGCAGACACACTAAAAGACTGACAGACACACTGACAGTCAGACACACTGACAAACAGACACACTGACAGTCTGACAGACACACATACAGAGGCACTGACAGAAACACATACAGAGGCACTGATAGACACACATACAGAGGCACTGACAGACTGACAGACACACTGACAGACTGACAGAAACACTGACAGGCAGACAAAAACACTGAAAGTGACAGGCACACTCACACACTGATAGACAGACTGACAGACAGACTGACAAACAGACAGACACACTGACAGACACACTGACAGACTGACAAACAGACAGACAGACTGTCAGACAGACAGACAGACACACTGACAGACACATTGACAGAATGACAAGACACACTGACACACTGAGAGACTGACGGACACGACAGAATGACGGACACACTGACAGAATGACGGACACACTGACAGAATGACAGACACACTGACAGAATAACAGACACACTGACAGAATGACAGACACACTGACAGACTGGCAGACACACTAACAGACTGACAGGCTCACTGTCAGACACACTGAAAGACTGACAGGCTCACTGGCAGACACACTAAAAGACTGACAGACACACTGACATTCAGACACACTGACAAACAGACACACTGACAGTCTGACAGACACACATACAGAGGCACTGACAGAAACACATACAGAGGCACTGATAGACACACATACAGAGGAACTGACAGACTGACAGACACACTGACTGACTGACAGAAACTCTGACAGGCAGACAAAAACACTGAAAATGACAGGCACACTGACACACTGATAGACAGACTGACAGACAGACAGATTGACAGACAGACAGACACACTGACAGACTGACAAACAGACAGACAGACTGACTGACAGACTGACAGACTGACAGAGAGACAAACAGACAGACTGACAAACACACTGACACACACACACACAGACACACTGACAGACACACTGACAGACACACTGACACACAGACACTGACAGACACACAGACATACTGTCACAGACTGACACACAGACTGACACACAGACAGACTGACACACTGACAGACAGATTGACACACAGACTGACTGACAAAAAGAGAGACTGACACACAGAATGACACACTGACAGACTGACTGACAGACTGACAAACATACACACTGACTGACAAACTGACACACAGTTGATTCAAACACAGACAGACTGACACACAGAGAGACTGACACCCAGAGAAACTGACACACAGACTGACAGACTGGCGGACACACTGACAGACTGACGACACACTGACAGGCTGACGACACACTAACAGACTGACAGACACACTGACAGACTGACAGACACACTGACAGACTGACGGACACACTGACAGACTAATAGACAAATTACAGAATGACGGAAACACTGACACACTGACAGACACACCGACAGACTGGCAGACACATTGACAGAATGACAGACACACTGATACACTGATGGACAGACTGACAGACTGACAGAAACACACACAGACACACAGACCGACTGAAACACTGACACACAGATTGGCACACAGACTGGCACACAGACATACTAACTTACTGAAAGACAGACATACAGACTGACACACAGACTGACAGACACACAGACGTACAGACACACAGGCTGACAGACTCACACACACAGACTGACAAACACACTGACAGACACACTGACAGACACACTGACAGACACACTGACAGACACACTGACAGACACACTGACAGACACACTGACAGACACATACTGACAGACACACTGACAGACACACACTGACTGACATACAGACTCAAATACAGACAGACAGACACACTGATACAGACTGACAGACACACTTATAGACAGACTGACAGACACATTAATAGACAAACTGACGGACACACTGAGAGATGACGGACACACTGAGAGACTGACGGACACACTGAGAGAATGACGGACACACTGAGAGACTGACGGACACACTGAGAGAATGACGGACACACTGAGAGACTGACAGACACACTGAGAGACTGACAGACACACTGACAGTCACATTGACACACTGACAGACATATTGACAGAATGAAAGACACACTGACACACTGACAAACAGATTAACACACTGACAGACACACATATAGACAGACTGACAGACACACTGATAGACAGACTGACAGACACACTGATATACAGACTGACAGACACACTGAAAGACAGACTGACAGACACACTGAGAGACTGACGGACACACTGAGAGACTGACGGACACACTGAGAGACTGACGGACACACTGAGAGACTAATGGACACACAGAGAAAGACGGACACACTGAGAGACTGACGGACACACTGACAGACTGACGGACACACTGACAGTCTGACGGACACACTGACAGAATGACAGACATTAAAAGAATGCCAGACACACTATCAAACTGACAGACACACTGATAGACTGACAGACACACTGAAAGACTGACGGACACACTGAGAGACTGACGGACACACAGAGAGACTGACGGACACACAGAGGGACTGACGGACACACTGAGGGACTGACGGACACACTGAGAGACTGACGGACACACTGAGAGACTGACGGACACACTGAGAGAATGACGGACACACTGAGAGAATGACGGACACACTGAGAGACTGACATACACACTGACAGACAGACCGACAGACACACTGAGAGACTAACAGACACACTGACATACTTACTACACACTGACCGACTGACGACACACTAACACATTGACAGACTGACAGACACATTGACAGACTGACAGACACATTGACAGAATGACAGACACATTGACAGAATGACAGACACATTGACAGACACACTGATAAAATGACAGACACACTGACAGACTGACAGACACATTAACAGAATGTCAGACACATTGATACACTGCAGACACACTGACACACTGACAGACACACTGACAGACACATTAACACACTGAAAGACACACTGACACACTGACAGACAGACTGACAGACTGACAGAATCACACACAGACAGAAAGACTGAGAGACTGACAGAATCTCACACGGACAGAAACACTGACAGACATTGACAGAATGACAGACACACTGACACACTGATAGACAGATTGACAGACTGACAGACACACAGAGACTGACGGACACACTGATACACTGACAGACACATTGCCAGAATGACAGACACACTGACAGACTGACAAACACACTGAGAGAATGACAGACACACTGACAGAATGACAGACACACTAACAGAAAAACAGACACAATGACAGACTGACAGACACAATGACAGACTGACAGACACAATGACATACTGACACACTGGCAGACACACTAACAGACTGACAAGCTCACTGGCAGACACACTTAAAGACTGACAGACACACTGACAGTCAGACATACTGACAAACAGACATACTGACAGACTGACAGACACACATACAGAGGCACTGACAGAAACAGATACAGAGGCACTGACAGAAACACATACAGAGGCACTGACAGAAACACATACAGAGGCACTGATAGACACACATACAGAGGAACTGACAGACAAACTGACAAACTGACAGACTGACAGGCACAGACATAAAAACAGACAGACTGACAAACACTGACAGACACACTGACAGACACACTGACAGACTGACACACAGACAGACTGACACACTGACAGACAGATTGACACTCAGACTGACTGACAAAAAGAGAGACTGACACACAGAATGACACACTGACAGACTGACGACACACTGACAGACTGACGACACACTGACAGACTGACGACACACTAACAGACTGCCAGACACACTTTCAGACTGACAGACACGCAGACAGACTGACTGACACACAGACTGGCATATAGACTGATACTTAGACAGACATACACACTGACAGACAGACTCACATACAGACTGACACACAGACAGACTGACACACAGACAGACTGACACACAGACTGACAGACAGACTAACAGACAGACTGACACACAAACTGACAGACAGACTGACAGACACACACTGACAGACTGACAGACATTGAAAGAATGACAGACACACTATCACACTGACACACATTGACAGAATGACAGACACACTGACAGACTGACAGACATTGAAAGAATGACAGACACACTATCACACTGACACACATTGACAGAATGACAGACACACTGACAGACTGACAGACATTGATAGAATGACAGACACACTATCACACTGACACACATTGACAGAATGACAGACACTTTGACACACTGATAGACTGACAGACACACTGATAGACTGACAGACACACTGATAGACAGAATGACAGACACACTGACTGACACATTGACACACTGACTGACACATTGACACACTGACAGACACATTGACAAAATGACAGACACACTGACACACTGACACACTGACAGACAAACTGACAAACTGACAGACTGACAGGCACACTGACAGAAAAACAGACAGACTGACAAACACTGACAGACAGATTGACACTCAGACTGACTGACAAAAAGAGAGACTGACACACAGAATGACACTCTGACAGACTGACGACACACTGACAGACTGACGACACACTGACAGACTGACGACACACTAACAGACTGCCAGACACACTTTCAGACTGACAGACTGACAGACACGCACACAGACTGACTGACACACAGACTGGCATATAGACTGATACTTAGACAGACATACACACTGACAGAAAGACTCACATACAGACTGACACACAGACAGACTGACACACAGACTGACAGACAGACTAACAGACAGACACACTTTCTGTCAGTGTGTCTGTCATTGTGTCTGTCCGACAGTCTGACTGACAGACACACTGACAGAATGATGGACACACTGACAGAATGACAGACACACACTGATAGTATGACAGACTGACGACACACTGAAAGTCTGACAGACACATTGACAGAATGACAAGACACACTGACACACTGACAGACACACTGACACACTGACAGACACACTGACAGACTGACAGACACACTGACAGACTGACAGACACACTGA
This sequence comes from Bacillus rossius redtenbacheri, assembly GCF_032445375.1. NCBI lineage: Eukaryota > Metazoa > Arthropoda > Insecta > Phasmatodea > Bacillidae > Bacillus > Bacillus rossius. Next base: position 328,152 of record NW_026962514.1, on the reverse strand, counting down.
CCAACTGATAGACAGACTGGCAGACTGGCAGAATCACACACACAGACAGATTCACAGACTGACAGAATCACACACAAACACACAGAGAGACTGAAACACTGACACACAGACTGGAATACAGACTGACACCTAGACAGACATACACACTGACAGGCAGACTCACACACAGACTGACACACAGACTGACAGACAGACTGACAGACTCACACACAGAAAGACACACTTTCTGTCAGTGTGTCTGTCATTGTGTCTGTCCGTCAGTCTGACTGACAGACACACTGAGAGACTAACGGACACACTGACGGTCACACTTGCAGTCTGACAGACACACTTGCAGTCAACTTGGGCAACTTTCAATGTTACAATTAAAAAACTGTTAAAATAAAGTTGTTAGAATAACAAAAGTTTTACCTCTTCATTACTCTTGTTTCGCTCTGTTTCAGTCACAGGGTATGGGTAACTTTATGAAGTTTCAGGACAGCAGCTGCAAAAGCCAAAAAATAAATAACATATTAGCCATATTCACAATAAGGATTAATTCAGACACTTTATCCCCCAAATTTTAAATTATATCTAGCAAGAGCAGATACAAGAATACTGCACTTTTAACTAAGCTGTGCACAACAATTTTGGTCAATTACTTTAATGCCTTTTTCCTAACGTCCAAAAGATGCATTAATAAATTTATTATTAGAAAAAGACCAAGAAATTCCAAAGTTATGTTTCTTGGCCCTCATTTAATAATTATAATGGTATCTTTGCCTCGTAAAGAAACTTAGGGAGACAGGATTAGAATTATATAGAATATTGTGGAAGTTAGAGTACAGGACTTTAATAACATCATAGAAAAGCGAAAATGAGATAGTAAGGCCACGTCCAGAGAATGGGAAGAGAGAGGCAGACTAGGCATCAAGAAAGAAGACCTACATGACACCACTATTCTAACTAATGGATGTCCCTGCATTTTATATACAGTGGTTGGCATGAAAACAAAATGCAGTAGAACCGACCCAGCCAGTAATACCAGATAAGCAAGTTTCCAGGCTACAAAAAATTCCTACAAATTCAACAAAGCACATGACTTACATTTCAAAGTTACTAATGGCAACTGTTCTGTAATAAAGAAATTGTGATAATTCAAATAAATTACAGTTTTTTGATTTCAGTTATAACAACTAGGCCTACATAGAAAATACTAAAACATATATGTAGATGGTTTGTTAGGTTAATTTAATTATAATTAGTAATTCATAATCAAATTCATGATTTAAAATTATTTTTAATAAATGTATCTAAACTTCTTATTAAAACTCTGTAATAGTGCAGCTAAACTATTTAATGTATCCTGTTTTGAATACATCCTGTTATGGAATACTTAGCCAGACACACTGACAGACTGACAGACACATTGACAGAATGACAAGACACACTGACACACTGAGAGACTGACGGACACAATGACAGAATGACGGACACACTGACAGAATGATGGACACACTGACAGAATGACGGACACACTGACAGAATGACAGACACACTGACAGAATGACAGACACACTGACAGAATGACATACACACTGACAGACTGACACACTGGCAGACACACTAACAAACTGACAGGCTCACTGGCAGACACACTGAAAGACTGACAGGCTCACTGGCAGACACACTAAAAGACTAACAGACACACTGACAGTCAGACACACTGACAAACACACACACTGACAGTCTGACAGACACACATACAGAGGCACTGACAGAAACACATACAGAGGCACTGATACACACACATACAGAGGCACTGACAGACTGACAGACACACTGACAGACTGACAGAAACACTGACAGGCAGACAAAAACACTGAAAGTGACAGGCACACTGACACACTGATAGACAGACTGACAGACAGACAGACTGACAAACAGACAGACACACTGACAGACACACTGACAGACTGACAAACAGACAGACTGTCAGACAGACAGACAGACACACTGACAGACACATTGACAGAATGACAAGACACACTGACACACTGAGAGACTGACGGACACAATGACAGAATGACGGACATACTGACAGAATGACGGACACACTGACAGAATGACAGACACACTGACAGAATAACAGACACACTGACAGAATGACAGACACACTAACAGACTGGCAGACACACTAACAGACTGACAGGCTCACTGGCAGAAACACTGAAAGACTGACAGGCTCACTGGCAGACACACTAAAAGACTGACAGACACACTGACATTCAGACACACTGACAGACACACTGACAGTCTGACCGACACACATACAGAGGCACTGACAGAAACACATACAGAGGCACTGATAGACACACATACAGAGGAACTGACAGACTGACAGACACACTGACTGACTGACAGAAACTCTGACAGGCAGACAAAAACACTGAAAGTGACAGGCACACTGACACACTGATAGACAGACTGTCAGACAGACAGACAGATTGACAGACAGACAGACACACTGACAGACTGACAAACAGACAGACAGACTGACAGACAGACTGACAGACACACTGACAGACAAACTGACAGACTGACAGAGAGACAAACAGACAGACTGACAAACACACTGACACACACACACAGACACACTGACAGACACACTGACACACAGACACACTTACAGACACACAGACATACTGTCACAGACTGACACACAGACAGACTGACACACTGACAGACAGATTGACACACAGACTGACTGACAAAAAGAGAGACTGACACACAGAATGACACACTGACAGACTGACTGACAGACTGACAAACATACACACTGACTGACAAACTGACACACAGTTGATTCAAACACAGACAGACTGACACACAGAGAGACTGACACCCAGAGAAACTGACACACAGACTGACAGACTGACAGACTGACGGACACACTGACAGACTGACGACACACTGACAGACTGACAACACACTAACAGACTGACAGACACACTGACAGACTGACAGACACACTGACAGACTGACGGACACACTGACAGACTAATAGACACATTGACAGAATGACGGAAACACTGACACACTGACAGACACACCGACAGACTGGCAGACACATTGACAGAATGACAGACACACTGATACACTGATGGACAGACTGACAGACTGACAGAAACACACACAGACACACAGACCGACTGAAACACTGACACACAGATTGGCACACAGACTGGCACACAGACATACTAACTTACTGAAAGACAGACATACAGACTGACACACAGACTGACAGACACACAGACGTACAGACACACAGGCTGACAGACTCACACACACAGACTGACAGACACATTGACAGACACACTGACAGACACACTGACAGACACACTGACAGACACATACTGACAGACACACTGACAGACACACACTGACTGACATACAGACTCAAATACAGACAGACAGACACACTGATACAGACTGACAGACACATTAATAGACAGACTGACGGACACACTGAGAGATGACGGACACACTGAGAGACTGACGGACACACTGAGAGAATGACGGACACACTGAGAGACTGACGGACACACTGAGAGACTGACGGACACACTGAGAGACTGACAGACACACTGAGAGACTGACAGACACACTGACAGTCACATTGACACACTGACAGACATATTGACAGAATGAAAGACACACTGACACACTGACAAACAGATTAACACACTGACAGACACACATATAGACAGACTGACAGACACACTGATAGACAGACTGACAGACACACTGATATACAGACTGACAGACACACTGAAAGACAGACTGACGGACACACTGAGAGACTGACGGACACACTGAGAGACTGACGGACACACTGAGAGACTAACAGACACACTGACATACTTACTACACACTGACAGACTGACGACACACTGACACATTGACAGACTGACAGACACATTGACAGACTGACAGACACATTGACAGAATGACAGACACATTGACAGAATGACAGACACATTGACAGAATGACAGAAACACTGACACATTGACAGACTGACGACACACTGACAGACTGACGACACACTAACAGACTGCCAGACACACTTTCAGACTGACAGACTGACAGACACGCAGACAGACTGACTGACACACAGACTGGCATATAGACTGATACTTAGACAGACATACACACTGACAGACAGACTCACATACAGACTGACACACAGACAGACTGACACACAGACAGACTGACAGACAGACTAACAGACAGACTGACACACAAACTGACAGACAGACTGACAGACACACACTGACAGACTGACAGACATTGAAAGAATGACAGACACACTATCACACTGACACACATTGACAGAATGACAGACACACTGACAGACTGACAGACATTGAAAGAATGACAGACACACTATCACACTGACACACATTGACAGAATGACAGACACACTGACAGACTGACAGACATTGATAGAATGACAGACACACTATCACACTGACACACATTGACAGAATGACAGACACTTTGACACACTGATAGACTGACAGACACACTGATAGACAGAATGACAGACACACTGACTGACACATTGACACACTGACTGACATATTGACACACTGACAGACACATTGACAAAATGACAGACACACTGACACACTGACACACTGACACACTGACACACTGACACACTGACAGACACACTGACACACTGTCAGAATCACTGACAGACTGACAGACACAACTACAGAGGCACTGACAGGCTGACAGGCCCACTGATAGACACACTGATAGAAACACTGACACACTGATAGACACAATGACAGACTGACAGACACACTGACCGACTGACAGACACACTGACAGACTGACAGACACACTGACAGACTGACAGACACACTGACCAACTGATAGACAGACTGGCAGACTGGCAGAATCACACACACAGACAGATTCACAGACTGACAGAATCACACACAAACACACAGAGAGACTGAAACACTAACACACAGACTGGAATACAGACTGACACCTAGACAGACATACACACTGACAGGCAGACTCACACACAGACTGACACACAGACTGACAGACAGACTGACAGACTCACACACAGAAAGACACACTTTCTGTCAGTGTGTCTGTCATTGTGTCTGTCCGTCAGTCTGACTGACAGACACACTGAGAGACTAACGGACACACTGACGGTCACGCAGTCTGACAGACACACTTGCAGTCAACTTGGGCAACTTTCAATGTTACAATTAAAAAACTGTTAAAATAAAGTTGTTAGAATAACAAAAGTTTTACCTCTTCATTACTCTTGTTTCGCTCTGTTTCAGTCACAGGCAGATTGTATCCTTCATCTCAATATAGGTAACTTTATGAAGTTTCAGGACAGCAGCTGCAAAAGCCAAAAAATAAATAACATATTAGCCATATTCACAATAAGGATTAATTCAGACACTTTATCCCCCAAATTTTAAATTATATCTAGCAAGAGCAGATACAAGAATACTGCACTTTTAATTAAGCTGTGCACAACAATTTTGGTCAATTACTTTAATGCCTTTTTTCTAACGTCCAAAAGATGCATTAATAAATTTATTATTAGAAAAAGACCAAGAAATTCCAAAGTTATGTTTCTTGGCCCTCATTTAATAATTATAATGGTATCTTTGCCTCGTAAGGAAACTTAGGGAGACAGGATTAGAATTATATAGAATATTGTGGAAGCTAGAGTACAGGACTTTAATAACATCATAGAAAAGCGAAAATGAGATAGTAAGGCCACGTCCAGAGAATGGGAAGAGAGAGGCAGACTAGGCATCAAGAAAGAAGACCTACATGACAACACTATTCTAACTAATGGATGTCCCTGCATTTTATATACAGTGGTTGGCATGAAAACAAAATGCAGTAGAACCGACCCAGCCAGTAATACCAGATAAGCAAGTTTCCAGGCTACAAAAAATTCCTACAAATTCAACAAAGCACATGACTTACATTTCAAAGTTACTAATGGCAACTGTTCTGTAATAAAGAAATTGTGATAATTCAAATAAATTACAGTTTTTTGATTTCAGTTATAACAACTAGGCCTACATAGAAAATACTAAAACATATATGTAGATGGTTTGTTAGGTTAATTTAATTATAATTAGTAATTCATAATCAAATTCATGATTTAAAATTATTTTTAATAAATGTATCTAAACTTCTTATTAAAACTCTGTAATAGTGCAGCTAAACTATTTAATGTATCCTGTTTTGAATACATCCTGTTATGGAATACTTAGCCAGACACACTGAAAGACTGACGGACACACTGATACACTGACAGACACATTGCCAGAATGACAGACACACTGACAGACTGACAAACACACTGAGAGAATGACAGACACACTGACAGAATGACAGACACACTGACAGAAAAACAGACACAATGACAGACTGACAGACACAATGACAGACTGACACACTGGCAGACAGACTGACAGACTGACAGAATCACACACAGACAGAAAGACTGAGAGACTGACAGAATCTCACACGGACAGAAACACTGACAGACATTGACAGAATGACAGACACTGACACACTGATAGACAGATTGACAGACTGACAGTCACACTGACACACTGATAGACAGACTGACAGACACACAGAGACTGACGGACACACTGATACACTGACAGACACATTGACAGAATGACAGACACACTGACAGACTGACAAACACACTGAGAGAATGACAGACACACTGACAGAATGACAGACACACTGACAGAAAAACAGACACAATGACAGAATTACAGACACACTGACAGACTGACACACTGACAGACTGACAGACACACTGACAGACCGACTGACACTCTGACAGACTGACAGACACACTGACTGACTGACACACTGATAGACTGACAGACACACTGACAGACCGACTGACACTCTGACAGACTGACAGACACACTGACAGACTGACGGACACACTGACAGACTTATAGACACATTGACAGAATGACGGAAACACTGACACACTGACAGACACACTGACAGACTGACAGACACATTGACTGAATGACAGACTCACTGAAACACTGATGGACAGACAGATAGACTGACAGAATCACACACAGACAGACACACAGACCGACTGAAACACTGACACACAGATTGACACACAGACTGGCACACAGACATACTAACTTACTGAAAGGCAGACATACAGACTGACACACAGACGTACACACTGACAGACACACTGAGAGACTGACAGACACACTTACAGTCACATTGACACACTGACAGACATATTGACAGAATGAAAGACACACTGATACACTGACAGACACATTGACACACTGACAGACGGACTGAGAGACTGACGGACACACTGAGAGTCTGACCGACACACTGAGAGTCTGACTGACACACTGAAAGACTGACGGACACACTGAAAGACTGACGGACACAATGACACACTGACAGACACATTGACAGACTGACAGACAAATTGACAGAATGACACACTGACACACTGATAGACAGACTGGCAGACTGACAGAATCACACAATGACAGACATACTGACAGAATCACACACAGACAGACACACAGACAGACCGTCCCACTGACACACAGATTGGCACGCAGACTTACACTTAGACAGACACTCACACACAGGAAGACACATTGACAGAATGACAGACACAATAACACTGATAGACAGATTGACAAACACACAGACTGACAGACACACTGACACACTGACAGACATATTGACAGAATGACAGACATATTGACAGAATGACAGACACACTGACACAATGATAGACAGACTGACAGACACACTGATAGACAGACTGACAGACACACTGAGAGACTGACGAACACACTGACAGACTGACAGACACCCTGAGAGACTGACGAACACCCTGAGAGACTGACGAACACCCTGAGAGACTGACGGACACACTGAGAGACTGACGGACACACTGAGAGACTGACGGACACACTGAGAGACTGACGGACACACTGAGAGACTGACGGACACACTGAGAGACTGACGGACACACTGAGAGACTGACGGACACACTGAGAGACTGACGGACACACTGAGAGACTGACAGACACACTGAGAGCTTGACAGACACACAGAGACTGACAGACTCACTGACAGAATAACAGACACACTGACAGAATGACAGACACACTGATACACTGTAAGACACACTGACACACTGACAGACACACTGACAGACTGACAAGACACATTGACAAAATGACAGACACATTGACAGAATGACAGACACACTGACACACTGATAGACAGACTGACACACTGATAGATAGACTGACAGACCCACTGAGAGTGACGGACACACTTAGATTGACGGACACACTGACAGACTGACAGACAAACTGAGACTGACAAACACACTGAGATACTGACGGACACACTTAGATTGACGGACACACTGAAAGACTGACAGACAAACTGAGACTGACAAACACACTCAGATACTGACGGACACACTGACAGACTGACGACAGACTGACGACACACTGACAGACTGACGACACACTGACAGACTGACGACACACTAACAGACTGACAGACTGACAGACACCCTGAGAGACTGACGAACACACTGAGAGACTTACAGACACTCTGAGAGACTGACCAACACCCTGAGAGACTGACGGACACACTGAGAGACTGACGGACACACTGAGAGACTGACGGACACACTGAGAGACTGACGGACACACTGAGAGACTGACGGACACACTGAGAGACTGACAGACACACTGAGAGCTTGACAGACACACAGAGACTGACAGACTCACTGACAGAATAACAGACACACTGACAGAATGACAGACACACTGATACACTGTAAGACACACTGACACACTGACAGACTGACAAGACACATTGACAAAATGACAGACACATTGACAGAATGACAGACACACTGACACACTGATAGACAGACTGACACACTGATAGATAGACTGACAGACCCACTGAGAGTGACGGACACACTTAGATTGACGGACACACTGACAGACTGACAGACAAACTGAGACTGACAAACACACTGAGATACTGACGGACACACTGACAGACTGACGACACACTGACAGACTGACGACAGACTGACGACACACTGACAGACTGACGACACACTGACAGACTGACGACACACTAACAGACTGACAGACTGACAGACACCCTGAGAGACTGACGAACACACTGAGAGACTTACAGACACCCTGAGAGACTGACCAACACCCTGAGAGACTGACGGACACACTGAGAGACTGACGGACACACTGAGAGACTGACGGACACACTGAGAGACTGACAGACACACTGAGAGCTTGACAGACACACAGAGACTGACAGACTCACTGACAGAATAACAGACACACTGACAGAATGACAGACACACTGATACACTGTAAGACACACTGACACACTGACAGACACACTGACAGACTGACAAGACACATTGACAAAATGACAGACACATTGACAGAATGACAGACACACTGACACACTGATAGACAGACTGACACACTGATAGATAGACTGACAGACCCACTGAGAGTGACGGACACACTTAGATTGACGGACACACTGACAGACTGACAGACAAACTGAGACTGACAAACACACTGAGATACTGACGGACACACTGACAGACTGACGACAGACTGACGACACACTGACAGACTGACGACACACTGACAGACTGACGACACACTAACAGACTGACAGACTGACAGACACCCTGAGAGACTGACGAACACACTGAGAGACTTACAGACACTCTGAGAGACTGACCAACACCCTGAGAGACTGACGGACACACTGAGAGACTGACGGACACACTGAGAGACTGACGGACACACTGAGAGACTGACGGACACACTGAGAGACTGACGGACACACTGAGAGACTGACAGACACACTGAGAGCTTGACAGACACACAGAGACTGACAGACTCACTGACAGAATAACAGACACACTGACAGAATGACAGACACACTGATACACTGTAAGACACACTGACACACTGACAGACACACTGACAGACTGACAGACACACAGACAGACTGACAGACTGACAGAATCACACACAGACAGACACACAGAGAGACTAAAACACTGACACACAGACTGGCATACAGACTGATGCTTAAACAGACATACACACTGACAGACAGACTCACACACAGACTGACACACAGACTGACATACAGACTGACAGACAGACTGACACACAAACTGACAGACAGACTGAAAGACTCACACACAGACAGACACACTGTCTGTCAGTGTGTCTGTCATTGTGTCTGTCATTGTGTCTGTAAGTCAGTCTGACTGACAGACACACTGACAGACATTGACAGAATGACAGACACACTATCACACTGACAGACACATTGACAGAATGACAGACACATTGACACACTGACAGACACACTGACAGACACACTGACAGACACACTGACAGACACACTGACAGACACACTGACAGACACACTGACAGACACACTGACAGACACACTGACAGACACACTGACAGACACACTGACAGACACACTGACAGACACACTGACAGACACACTGACAGACACACTGACAGACTGACAGATACACTGACCAACTGATAGACAAACTGGCAGACTGGCAGACTGGCAGAATCACACACTGACAGACAGATTCACAGACTGACAGAATCACACACAGCTAGACACACAGAGAGACTGAAACACTTACACGCAGACTGGAACACAGACTGACACCTAGACAGACATACACACTGACAGACAGACTACCAGACTGACAGACAGACAGACACACAGACTGACAGATAGACTGACAGACACACACAGACACACTTTCTGTCATTGTGTCTGTCCGTCAGTCTGACTGACAGACACACTGAGAGACTGACGGACACACTGACGGTCACACTTGCAGTCTGACAGACACACTTGCAGTCAACTTGGGCAACTTTCAATGTTACAATTAAAAAGTTGTTAAAATAAAGTTGTTAGAATAACAAAAGTTTTACCTCTTCATTACTCTTGTTTCGCTCTGTTTCAGCCACAGGCAGATTGTATCCTTCACCTCAATATGGTTAACCTTATGAAGTTTCAGGACAGCAGCTGCAAAAACCAATAAATAAATAACATACCAGCCATATTCACAATAAAGATTAATTCAGACACTTTATCCCCCAAATTTTAAATTATATCTAGCAAGAGCAGATACAAGAATACTGCACTTTTAATTAAGCTGTGCACAACAATTTTGGTCAATTACTTTAATGCCTTTTTTCTAACGTCCAAAAGATGCATTAATAAATTTATTATTAGAAAAAGACCAAGAAATTCCAAAGTTATGTTTCTTGGCCCTCATTTAATAATTATAATGGTATCTTTACCTCGTAAGGAAACTTAGGGAGACAGGATTAGAATTATATAGAATATTGTGGAAGCTAGAGTACAGGACTTTAATAACATCATAGAAAAGCGAAAATGAGATAGTAAGGCCACGTCCAGAGAATGGGAAGAGAGAGGCAGACTAGGCATCAAGAAAGAAGACCTACATGACAACACTATTCTAACTAATGGATGTCCCTGCATTTTATATACAGTGGTTGGCATGAAAACAAAATGCAGTAGAACCGACCCAGCCAATAATACCAGATAAGCAAGTTTCCAGGCTACAAAAAATTCCTACAAATTCAACAAAGCACATGACTTACATTTCAAAGTTACTAATGGCAACTGTTCTGTAATAAAGAAATTGTGATAATTCAAATAAATTACAGTTTTTTGATTTCAGTTATAACAACTAGGCCTACATAGAAAATACTAAAACATATATGTAGATGGTTTGTTAGGTTAATTTAATTATAATTAGTAATTCATAATCAAATTCATGATTTAAAATTATTTTTAATAAATGTATCTAAACTTCTTATTAAAACTCTGTAATAGTGCAGCTAAACTATTTAATGTATCCTGTTTTGAATACATCCTGTTATGGAATACTTAGCCAGACACACTGAAAGACTGACGGACACACTGACAGACTGACAGACACACTTATAGACAGACTGACAGACACATTAATAGACAGACTGACGGACACACTGAGAGATGACGGACACACTGAGAGACTGACAGACACACTGACAGTCACATTGACACACTGACAGACATATTGACAGAATGAAAGACACACTGACACACTGACAAAAAGATTAACACACTGACAGACACACATATAGACAGACTGACAGACACACTGATAGACAGACTGACAGACACACTGATATACAGACTGACAGACACACTGATATACAGACTGACAGACACACTGAAAGACAGACTGACGGACACACTGAGAGACTGACGGACACACTGAGAGACTGACAGACACACTGACAGTCACATTGACACACTGACAGACATATTGACAGAATGAAAGACACACTGACACACTGACAAACAGATTAACACACTGACAGACACACATATAGACAGACTGACAGACACACTGATAGACAGACTGACAGACACACTGATAGACAGACTGACAGACACACTGATAGACAGACTGACAGACACACTGATATACAGACTGACAGACACACTGAAAGACAGACTGACGGACACACTGAGAGACTGACGGACACACTGAGAGACTGACGGACACACTGAGAGACTAACGGACACACAGAGAATGACGGACACACTGAGAGACTGACGGACACACTGACAGACTGACGGACACACTGACAGTCTGACGGACACACTGACAAAATGACAGACATTAAAAGAATGACAGACACACTATCAAACTGACAGACACACTGATAGACAGACTGACAGACACACTGAAAGACTGACGGACACACAGAGAGACTGACGGACACACAGAGAGACTGACGGACACACTGAGGGACTGACGGACACACTGAGAGACTGACGGACACACTGAGAGACTGACGGACACACTGAGAGAATGACGGACACACTGAGAGAATGACGGACACACTGACAGACTGACATACACACTGACAGACAGACCGACAGACACACTGAGAGACTAACAGACACACTGACATACTTACTACACACTGACAGACTGACGACACACTGACACATTGACAGACTGACAGACACATTGACAGACTGACAGACACATTGACAGAATGACAGACACATTGACAGAATGACAGACACATTGACAGAATGACAGACAAACTGACACATTGACAGACTGACAGACACACTGATAAAATGACAGACACACTGACAGACTGACAGAATCACACACAGACAGAAAGACTGAGAGACTGACAGAATCTCACACGGACAGAAACACTGACAGACATTGACAGAATGACAGACACACTGACACTGATAGACAGATTGACAGACTGACAGTCACACTGACACACTGATAGACAGACTGACAGACACACAGAGACTGACGGACACACTGATACACTGACAGACACATTGCCAGAATGACAGACACACTGACAGACTGACAAACACACTGAGAGAATGACAGACACATTGACAGAATGACAGACACACTGATAAAATGACAGACACACTGACAGACTGACAGAATCACACACAGACAGAAAGACTGAGAGACTGACAGAATCTCACACGGACAGAAACACTGACAGACATTGACAGAATGACAGACACACTGACACTGATAGACAGATTGACAGACTGACAGTCACACTGACACACTGATAGACAGACTGACAGACACACAGAGACTGACGGACACACTGATACACTGACAGACACATTGCCAGAATGACAGACACACTGACAGACTGACAAACACACTGAGAGAATGACAGACACACTGACAGAATGACAGACACACTGACAGAAAAACAGACACAATGACAGACTGACAGACACAATGACAGACTGACACACTGGCAGACAGACTGACAGACTGACAGAATCACACACAGACAGAAAGACTGAGAGACTGACAGAATCTCACACGGACAGAAACACTGACAGAGATTGACAGAATGACAGACACTGACACACTGATAGACAGATTGACAGACTGACAGTCACACTGACACACTGATAGACAGACTGACAGACACACAGAGACTGACGGACACACTGATACACTGACAGACACATTGACAGAATGACAGACACACTGACAGACTGACAAACACACTGAGAGAATGACAGACACACTGACAGAATGACAGACACACTGACAGAAAAACAGACACAATGACAGAATTACAGACACACTGACAGACTGACACACTGACAGACTGACAGACACACTGACAGACCGACTGACACTCTGACAGACTGACAGACACACTGACTGACTGACACACTGATAGACTGACAGACACACTGACAGACCGACTGACACTCTGACAGACTGACAGACACACTGACAGACTGACGGACACACTGACAGACTTATAGACACATTGACAGAATGACGGAAACACTGACACACTGACAGACACACTGACAGACTGACAGACACATTGACTGAATGACAGACTCACTGAAACACTGATGGACAGACAGATAGACTGACAGAATCACACACAGACAGACACACAGACCGACTGAAACACTGACACACAGATTGACACACAGACTGGCACACAGACATACTAACTTACTGAAAGGCAGACATACAGACTGACACACAGACGTACACACTGACAGACACACTGAGAGACTGACAGACACACTTACAGTCACATTGACACACTGACAGACATATTGACAGAATGAAAGACACACTGATACACTGACAGACACATTGACACACTGACAGACACACTGATAGACAGACTGACAGACACACTGATATACAGACTGACAGACACACTGATAGACAGACTGACGGACACACTGAGAGACTGACGGACACACTGAGAGACTAACGGACACACTGAGAGACAGACGGACACACTGAGAGACAGACGGACACAACTGACAGAGTGACGGACACACTGACAGTCAGACGGACACACTGACAGTCTGACGGACAGACTGACAGAATGACAGACATTAAAAGAATGACAGACACACTATCAACCTGACAGACACACTGATAGACAGACTGACAGACACACTGAGAGACTGACGGACACACTGAGAGACTGACGGACACACTGAGAGACTGACGGACACACTGAGAGAATGACGGACACACTGAGAGAATGACGGACACACTGAGAGACTGACAGACAGACTGACAGACAGACTGACAGACACACTGGGAGACTGACAG
Source organism: Bacillus rossius redtenbacheri (assembly GCF_032445375.1). Taxonomy (NCBI): domain Eukaryota; kingdom Metazoa; phylum Arthropoda; class Insecta; order Phasmatodea; family Bacillidae; genus Bacillus; species Bacillus rossius. The sequence continues at coordinate 312,781 of NW_026962514.1, read as the reverse complement.
ACACACTGACATACTTACTACACACTGACAGACTGACGACACACTGACACATTGACAGACTGACAGACACATTGACAGAATGAGAGACATATTGACAGAATGACAGACACACTGACACATTGACAGACTGACAGACACATTGACAGAATGACAGTCACACAGACACACAGACAGACTCAAACACAGACAGACTGACACAGAGAGACTGACACACAGACAGACTGACACACAAAGAGACTGACAGACACAATGACATACACACTGACAGAATGACATAATGACATACACACTGACAGACTGACGGACACACTGAGAGACTGACGGACACACTGAGAGACTGACGGACACCCTGAGCGAATGAAGGACACACTGACAGACTGACGACACACTAACAGACTAACAGACACACTAACGGACTGACAAACACACTGACGGACACACAGCCTGACTGACAGACAGACTGACTGACTCACAGACACACTTTCAGAATGACAGACTGACAGACACACTTTCAGAATGACAGACTGACAGACACACTTTCAGACTGACAGACACACTGACAGACGGACTGAGAGACTGACGGACACACTGAGAGTCTGACCGACACACTGAGAGTCTGACTGACACACTGAAAGACTGACGGACACACTGAAAGACTGACGGACACAATGACACACTGACAGACACATTGACAGACTGACAGACAAATTGACAGAATGACACACTGACACACTGATAGACAGACTGGCAGACTGACAGAATCACACAATGACAGACATACTGACAGAATCACACACAGACAGACACACAGACAGACCGTCCCACTGACACACAGATTGGCACGCAGACTTACACTTAGACAGACACTCACACACAGGAAGACACATTGACAGAATGACAGACACAATAACACTGATAGACAGATTGACAAACACACAGACTGACAGACACACTGACACACTGACAGACATATTGACAGAATGACAGACACACTGACACAATGATAGACAGCCTGAGACACACTGAGACACACTGAGAAACTGGCGGACACACTGACACATTGACAGATTCACTGACAGACTGTCAGACACATTGAGAGAATTACAGACACACTTACACACTGATAGACAGACTGACAGACACACAGAGACTGACGGACACACTGACAGACTGGCAGACAGACAGAATCACACACTGACAGACAGACTGACAGAATCACACACGGACAGACAGACACATTGACAGAATGACAGACACACTGACACACTGATAGACAGACTGACAGACACACTGATAGACAGACTGACAGACACACTGAGAGACTGACGAACACACTGACAGACTGACAGACACCCTGAGAGACTGACGAACACCCTGAGAGACTGACGAACACCCTGAGAGACTGACGAACACCCTGAGAGACTGACGGACACACTGAGAGACTGACGGACACACTGAGAGACTGACGGACACACTGAGAGACTGACGGACACACTGAGAGACTGACGGACACACTGAGAGACTGACGGACACACTGAGAGCTTGACAGACACACAGAGACTGACAGACTCACTGACAGAATAACAGTCACACTGACAGAATGACAGACACACTGATACACTGTAAGACACACTGACACACTGACAGACACACTGACAGACTGACAAGACACATTGACAAAATGACAGACACATTGACAGAATGACAGACACACTGACACACTGATAGACAGACTGACACACTGATAGATAGACTGACAGACCCACTGAGAGTGACGGACACACTTAGATTGACGGACACACTGACAGACTGACAGACAAACTGAGACTGACAAACACACTGAGATACTGACGGACACACTTAGATTGACGGACACACTGACAGACTGACAGACAAACTGAGACTGACAAACACACTGAGATACTGACGGACACACTGACAGACTGACGACAGACTGACGACACACTGACAGACTGACGACACACTGACAGACTGACGACACACTAACAGACTGACAGACTGACAGACACCCTGAGAGACTGACGAACACACTGAGAGACTTACAGACACTCTGAGAGACTGACCAACACCCTGAGAGACTGACGGACACACTGAGAGACTGACGGACACACTGAGAGACTGACGGACACACTGAGAGACTGACGGACACACTGAGAGACTGACGGACACACTGAGAGACTGACAGACACACTGAGAGCTTGACAGACACACAGAGACTGACAGACTCACTGACAGAATAACAGACACACTGACAGAATGACAGACACACTGATACACTGTAAGACACACTGACACACTGACAGACTGACAAGACACATTGACAAAATGACAGACACATTGACAGAATGACAGACACACTGACACACTGATAGACAGACTGACACACTGATAGATAGACTGACAGACCCACTGAGAGTGACGGACACACTTAGATTGACGGACACACTGACAGACTGACAGACAAACTGAGACTGACAAACACACTGAGATACTGACGGACACACTGACAGACTGACGACACACTGACAGACTGACGACAGACTGACGACACACTGACAGACTGACGACACACTGACAGACTGACGACACACTAACAGACTGACAGACTGACAGACACCCTGAGAGACTGACGAATACACTGAGAGACTTACAGACACCCTGAGAGACTGACCAACACCCTGAGAGACTGACGGACACACTGAGAGACTGACGGACACACTGAGAGACTGACGGACACACTGAGAGACTGACAGACACACTGAGAGCTTGACAGACACACTGACAGAATGACACACTTACAGACTGACAAGACACATTGACAGAATGACAGACACATTGACAGAATGACAGACACACTGATAGACAGACTGACAGACCCACTGAGATTGACGGACACACTCAGATTGACGGACACACTGACAGACTGACAGACACACTGAGATACTGACGGACACACTGACAGACTGACGACACACTGACAGACTGACGACACACTGACAGACTGACGACACACTGACAGACTGACGACACACTGACAGACTGACGACACACTGACAGACTGACGACACACTGACAGACTGACGACACACTGACAGACTGACGACACACTAACAGACTGACAGACTGACAGACACACAGACAGACTGACAGACTGACAGAATCACACACAGACAGACACACAGAGAGACTGAAACACTGACACACAGACTGGCATACAAACATACTTAAACAGACATACACCTTTGACAGACAGACTCACACACAGACTGACTCACAGACTGACTCACAGACTGACTCACAGACTGACAGACACACTGACAGACACACTGACAGACACACTGACAGACACACTGACAGACACACTGACAGACACACTGACAGACACACTGACAGACACACTGACAGACACATACTGACAGACACACTGACAGACACATACAGACTCAAATACAGACAGACAGACACACTGATACAGACTGACAGACACACTTATAGACAGACTGACAGACACATTAATAGACAGACTGACGGACACACTGAGAGATGACGGACACACTGAGAGACTGACGGACACACTGAGAGAATGACGGACACACTGAGAGACTGACGGACACACTGAGAGACTGACGGACACACTGAGAGAATTACGGACACACTGAGAGAATGACGGACACACTGAGAGACTGACAGACACACTGAGAGACTGACAGACACACTGACAGTCACATTGACACACTGACAGACATATTGACAGAATGAAAGACACACTGACACACTGACAAACAGATTAACACACTGACAGACACACATATAGACAGACTGACAGACACACTGATAGACAGACTGAGACACACTGAGAGACACTGAGAAACTGGCGGACACACTGACACATTGACAGGTTCACTGACAGACTGTCAGACACATTGAGAGAATTACAGACACACTGACACACTGACAGACACACTGACAGACACACTGACAGACACATACTGACAGACACACTGACAGACACACACTGACTGACATACAGACTCAAATACAGACAGACAGACACACTGATACAGACTGACAGACACACTTATAGACAGACTGACAGACACATTAATAGACAGACTGACGGACACACTGAGAGATGACGGACACACTGAGAGACTGACAGACACACTGACAGTCACATTGACACACTGACAGACATATTGACAGAATGAAAGACACACTGACACACTGACAAAAAGATTAACACACTGACAGACACACATATAGACAGACTGACAGACACACTGATAGACAGACTGACAGACACACTGATATACAGACTGACAGACACACTGATATACAGACTGACAGACACACTGAAAGACAGACTGACGGACACACTGAGAGACTGACAGACACACTGACAGTCACATTGACACACTGACAGACATATTGACAGAATGAAAGACACACTGACACACTGACAAACAGATTAACACACTGACAGACACACATATAGACAGACTGACAGACACACTGATAGACAGACTGACAGACACACTGATATACAGACTGACAGACACACTGAAAGACAGACTGACGGACACACTGAGAGACTGACGGACACACTGAGAGACTGACGGACACACTGAGAGACTAACGGACACACAGAGAATGACGGACACACTGAGAGACTGACGGACACACTGACAGACTGACGGACACACTGACAGTCTGACGGACACACTGACAAAATGACAGACATTAAAAGAATGACAGACACACTATCAAACTGACAGACACACTGATAGACAGACTGACAGACACACTGAAAGACTGACGGACACACAGAGAGACTGACGGACACACAGAGAGACTGACGGACACACTGAGGGACTGACGGACACACTGAGAGACTGACGGACACACTGAGAGACTGACGGACACACTGAGAGAATGACGGACACACTGAGAGAATGACGGACACACTGACAGACTGACATACACACTGACAGACAGACCGACAGACACACTGAGAGACTAACAGACACACTGACATACTTACTACACACTGACAGACTGACGACACACTGACACATTGACAGACTGACAGACACATTGACAGACTGACAGACACATTGACAGAATGACAGACACATTGACAGAATGACAGACACATTGACAGAATGACAGACACATTGACAGAATGACAGACACACTGACACATTGACAGACTGACAGACACATTGACAGAATGACATTCACACAGACACACAGACAGACTCAAACAGACAGACACACACAGAGAGACTGACACACAGACAGACTAACACACTGACACACAGACAGACTAACACACTGACACACAGACACACAGACAGACTAATACACTGACACACAGAGAGACTGACGGACACACTGACAGACACACTGATAAAATGACAGACACACTGACAGACTGACTGACAGACTGACAGAATCACACACAGACAGAAAGACTGAGAGACTGACAGAATCTCACACGGACAGAAACACTGACAGACATTGACAGAATGACAGACACACTGACACACTGATAGACAGATTGACAGACTGACAGTCACACTGACACACTGATAGACAGACTGACAGACACACAGAGACTGACGGACACACTGATACACTGACAGACACATTGCCAGAATGACAGACACACTGACAGACTGACAAACACACTGAGAGAATGACAGACACATTGACAGAATGACAGACACACTGATAAAATGACAGACACACTGACAGACTGACAGAATCACACACAGACAGAAAGACTGAGAGACTGACAGAATCTCACACGGACAGAAACACTGACAGACATTGACAGAATGACAGACACACTGACACACTGATAGACAGATTGACAGACTGACAGTCACACTGACACACTGATACACTGACAGACACATTGCCAGAATGACAGACACACTGACAGACTGACAAACACACTGAGAGAATGACAGACACACTGACAGAATGACAGACACACTGACAGAAAAACAGACACAATGACAGACTGACAGACACAATGACAGACTGACACACTGGCAGACAGACTGACAGACTGACAGAATCACACACAGACAGAAAGACTGAGAGACTGACAGAATCTCACACGGACAGAAACACTGACAGACATTGACAGAATGACAGACACTGACACTGATAGACAGATTGACAGACTGACAGTCACACTGACACACTGATAGACAGACTGACAGACACACAGAGACTGACGGACACACTGATACACTGACAGACACATTGACAGAATGACAGACACACTGACAGACTGACAAACACACTGAGAGAATGACAGACACACTGACAGACTGACAAACACACTGAGAGAATGACAGACACACTGACAGAATGACAGACACACTGACAGAAAAACAGACACAATGACAGAATTACAGACACACTGACAGACTGACACACTGACAGACTGACAGACACACTGACAGACCGACTGACACTCTGACAGACTGACAGACACACTGACTGACTGACACACTGATAGACTGACAGACACACTGACAGACCGACTGACACTCTGACAGACTGACAGACACACTGACAGACTGACGGACACACTGACAGACTTATAGACACATTGACAGAATGACGGAAACACTGACACACTGACAGACACACTGACAGACTGACAGACACATTGACTGAATGACAGACTCACTGAAACACTGATGGACAGACAGATAGACTGACAGAATCACACACAGACAGACACACAGACCGACTGAAACACTGACACACAGATTGACACACAGACTGGCACACAGACATACTAACTTACTGAAAGGCAGACATACAGACTGACACACAGACGTACACACTGACAGACACACTGAGAGACTGACAGACACACTTACAGTCACATTGACACACTGACAGACATATTGACAGAATGAAAGACACACTGATACACTGACAGACACATTGACACACTGACAGACGGACTGAGAGACTGACGGACACACTGAGAGTCTGACCGACACACTGAGAGTCTGACTGACACACTGAGAGTCTGACTGACACACTGAAAGACTGACGGACACACTGAAAGACTGACGGACACAATGACACACTGACAGACACATTGACAGACTGACAGACAAATTGACAGAATGACACACTGACACACTGATAGACAGACTGGCAGACTGACAGAATCACACAATGACAGACATACTGACAGAATCACACACAGACAGACACACAGACAGACCGTCCCACTGACACACAGATTGGCACGCAGACTTACACTTAGACAGACACTCACACACAGGAAGACACATTGACAGAATGACAGACACAATAACACTGATAGACAGATTGACAAACACACAGACTGACAGACACACTGACACACTGACAGACATATTGACAGAATGACAGACACACTGACACAATGATAGACAGACTGACAGACACACTGATAGACAGACTGACAGACACACTGAGAGACTGACGAACACACTGACAGACTGACAGACACCCTGAGAGACTGACGAACACCCTGAGAGACTGACGAACACCCTGAGAGACTGACGAACACCCTGAGAGACTGACGAACACCCTGAGAGACTGACGGACACACTGAGAGACTGACGGACACACTGAGAGACTGACGGACACACTGAGAGACTGACGGACACACTGAGAGACTGACGGACACACTGAGAGACTGACGGACACACTGAGAGACTGACAGACACACTGAGAGCTTGACAGACACACAGAGACTGACAGACTCACTGACAGAATAACAGACACACTGACAGAATGACAGACACACTGATACACTGTAAGACACACTGACACACTGACAGACACACTGACAGACTGACAAGACACATTGACAAAATGACAGACACATTGACAGAATGACAGACACACTGACACACTGATAGACAGACTGACACACTGATAGATAGACTGACAGACCCACTGAGAGTGACGGACACACTTAGATTGACGGACACACTGACAGACTGACAGACAAACTGAGACTGACAAACACACTGAGATACTGACGGACACACTTAGATTGACGGACACACTGACAGACTGACAGACAAACTGAGACTGACAAACACACTGAGATACTGACGGACACACTGACAGACTGACGACAGACTGACGACACACTGACAGACTGACGACACACTGACAGACTGACGACACACTAACAGACTGACAGACACCCTGAGAGACTGACGAACACACTGAGAGACTTACAGACACTCTGAGAGACTGACCAACACCCTGAGAGACTGACGGACACCCTGAGAGACTGACGGACACACTGAGAGACTGACGGACACACTGAGAGACTGACGGACACACTGAGAGACTGACGGACACACTGAGAGACTGACGGACACACTGAGAGACTGACAGACACACTGAGAGCTTGACAGACACACAGAGACTGACAGACTCACTGACAGAATAACAGACACACTGACAGAATGACAGACACACTGATACACTGTAAGACACACTGACACACTGACAGACTGACAAGACACATTGACAAAATGACAGACACATTGACAGAATGACAGACACACTGACACACTGATAGACAGACTGACACACTGATAGATAGACTGACAGACCCACTGAGAGTGACAGACACACTTAGATTGACGGACACACTGACAGACTGACAGACAAACTGAGACTGACAAACACACTGAGATACTGACGGACACACTGACAGACTGACGACACACTGACAGACTGACGACAGACTGACGACACACTGACAGACTGACGACACACTGACAGACTGACGACACACTAACAGACTGACAGACTGACAGACACCCTGAGAGACTGACGAACACACTGAGAGACTTACAGACACCCTGAGAGACTGACCAACACCCTGAGAGACTGACGGACACACTGAGAGACTGACGGACACACTGAGAGACTGACGGACACACTGAGAGACTGACAGACACACTGAGAGCTTGACAGACACACTGACAGAATGACACACTTACAGACTGACAAGACACATTGACAGAATGACAGACACATTGACAGAATGACAGACACACTGATAGACAGACTGACAGACCCACTGAGATTGACGGACACACTCAGATTGACGGACACACTGACAGACTGACAGACACACTGAGACTGACAAACACACTGAGATACTGACGGACACACTGACAGACTGACGACACACTGACAGACTGACGACACACTGACAGACTGACGACACACTGACAGACTGACGACACACTGACAGACTGACGACACACTGACAGACTGACGACACACTGACAGACTGACGACACACTAACAGACTGACAGACTGACAGACACACAGACAGACTGACAGACTGACAGAATCACACACAGACAGACACACAGAGAGACTGAAACACTGACACACAGACTGGCATACAGACATACTTAAACAGACATACACCTTTGACAGACAGACTCACACACAGACTGACTCACAGACTGACTCACAGACTGACAGACACACTGACAGACACACTGACAGACACACTGACAGACACACTGACAGACACACTGACAGACACACTGACAGACACACTGACAGACACACTGACAGACACACTGACAGACACACTGACAGACACACTGACAGACACATACTGACAGACATACTGACAGACACACACTGACTGACATACAAACTCAAATACAGACAGACAGACACACTGATACAGACTGACAGACACACTTATAGACAGACTGACAGACACATTAATAGACAGACTGACGGACACACTGAGAGATGACGGACACACTGAGAGACTGACGGACACACTGAGAGAATGACGGACACACTGAGAGACTGACGGACACACTGAGAGACTGACGGACACACTGAGAGAATGACGGACACACTGAGAGACTGACAGACACACTGAGAGACTGACAGACACACTGACAGTCACATTGACACACTGACAGACATATTGACAGAATGAAAGACACACTGACACACTGACAAACAGATTAACACACTGACAGACACACATATAGACAGACTGACAGACACACTGATAGACAGACTGAGACACACTGAGAGACACTGAGAAACTGGCGGACACACTGACACATTGACAGGTTCACTGACAGACTGTCAGACACATTGAGAGAATTACAGACACACTGACACACTGATAGACAGACTGACAGACACACAGAGACTGACGGACACACTGACAGACTGGCAGACTGACAGAATCACACACAGACAGAAAGACTGAGAGACTGACAGAATCACACACGGACAGACAGACTGACAGAAACACTGACAGACACATTGACAGAATGACAGCCACACTGACACACTGATAGACAGACTGACAGACACACTGATATACAGACTGACAGACACCCTGAAAGACTGACGAATACACTGACAGACTGACAGACACCCTGAGAGACTGACGAACACCCTGAGAGACTGACGGACACACTGAGAGACTGACGGACACACTGAGAGACTGACGGACACACTGAGAGACTGACGGACACACTGAGAGACTGACGGACACACTGAGAGACTGACAGACACACTGAGAGCTTGACAGACACACAGAGACTGACAGACTCACTGACAGAATAACAGACACACTGACAGAATGACAGACACACTGATACACTGTAAGACACACTGACACACTGACAGACACACTGACAGACTGACAAGACACATTGACAAAATGACAGACACATTGACAGAATGACAGACACACTGACACACTGATAGACAGACTGACACACTGATAGATAGACTGACAGACCCACTGAGAGTGACGGACACACTTAGATTGACGGACACACTGACAGACTGACAGACAAACTGAGACTGACAAACACACTGAGATACTGACGGACACACTGACAGACTGACGACAGACTGACGACACACTGACAGACTGACGACACACTGACAGACTGACGACACACTGACAGACTGACGACACACTAACAGACACCCTGAGAGACTGACGAACACACTGAGAGACTGACGAACACACTGAGAGACTTACAGACACTCTGAGAGACTGACCAACACCCTGAGAGACTGACGGACACACTGAGAGACTGACGGACACACTGAGAGACTGACGGACACACTGAGAGACTGACGGACACACTGAGAGACTGACGGACACACTGAGAGACTGACGGACACACTGAGAGACTGACAGACACACTGAGAGCTTGACAGACACACAGAGACTGACAGACTCACTGACAGAATAACAGACACACTGACAGAATGACAGACACACTGATACACTGTAAGACACACTGACACACTGACAGACACACTGACAGACTGACAGACACACAGACAGACTGACAGACTGACAGAATCACACACAGACAGACACACAGAGAGACTAAACCACTGACACACAGACTGGCATACAGACTGATGCTTAAACAGACATACACACTGACAGACAGACTCACACACAGACTGACACACAGACTGACATACAGACTGACAGACAGACTGACACACAAACTGACAGACAGACTGAAAGACTCACACACAGACAGACACACTGTCTGTCAGTGTGTCTGTCATTGTGTCTGTCATTGTGTCTGTAAGTCAGTCTGACTGACAGACACACTGACAGACATTGACAGAATGACAGACACACTATCACACTGACAGACACATTGACAGAATGACAGACACACTGACACACTGACAGACACACTGACAGACACACTGACAGACACACTGACAGACACACTGACAGACACACTGACAGACACACTGACAGACTGATAGATACACTGACCAACTGATAGACAAACTGGCAGACTGGCAGACTGGCAGAATCACACACTGACAGACAGATTCACAGACTGACAGAATCACACACAGCTAGACACACAGAGAGACTGAAACACTTACACTCAGACTGGAACACAGACTGACACCTAGACAGACATACACACTGACAGACAGACTACCAGACTGACAGACAGACAGACACACAGACTGACAGATAGACTGACAGACACACACAGACACACTTTCTGTCATTGTGTCTGTCCGTCAGTCTGACTGACAGACACACTGAGAGACTGACGGACACACTGACGGTCACACTTGCAGTCTGACAGACACACTTGCAGTCAACTTGGGCAACTTTCAATGTTACAATTAAAAAGTTGTTAAAATAAAGTTGTTAGAATAACAAAAGTTTTACCTCTTCATTACTCTTGTTTCGCTCTGTTTCAGCCACAGGCAGATTGTATCCTTCACCTCAATATGGTTAACCTTATGAAGTTTCAGGACAGCAGCTGCAAAAACCAATAAATAAATAACATACCAGCCATATTCACAATAAAGATTAATTCAGACACTTTATCCCCCAAATTTTAAATTATATCTAGCAAGAGCAGATACAAGAATACTGCACTTTTAATTAAGCTGTGCACAACAATTTTGGTCAATTACTTTAATGCCTTTTTTCTAACGTCCAAAAGATGCATTAATAAATTTATTATTAGAAAAAGACCAAGAAATTCCAAAGTTATGTTTCTTGGCCCTCATTTAATAATTATAATGGTATCTTTGCCTCGTAAGGAAACTTAGGGAGACAGGATTAGAATTATATAGAATATTGTGGAAGCTAGAGTACAGGACTTTAATAACATCATAGAAAAGCGAAAATGAGATAGTAAGGCCACGTCCAGAGAATGGGAAGAGAGAGGCAGACTAGGCATCAAGAAAGAAGACCTACATGACAACACTATTCTAACTAATGGATGTCCCTGCATTTTATATACAGTGGTTGGCATGAAAACAAAATGCAGTAGAACCGACCCAGCCAGTAATACCAGATAAGCAAGTTTCCAGGCTACAAAAAATTCCTACAAATTCAACAAAGCACATGACTTACATTTCAAAGTTACTAATGGCAACTGTTCTGTAATAAAGAAATTGTGATAATTCAAATAAATTACAGTTTTTTGATTTCAGTTATAACAACTAGGCCTACATAGAAAATACTAAAACATATATGTAGATGGTTTGTTAGGTTAATTTAATTATAATTAGTAATTCATAATCAAATTCATGATTTAAAATTATTTTTAATAAATGTATCTAAACTTCTTATTAAAACTCTGTAATAGTGCAGCTAAACTATTTAATGTATCCTGTTTTGAATACATCCTGTTATGGAATACTTAGCCAGACACACTGAAAGACTGTCGGACACACTGACAGACTGACAGACACACTGACAGACTGACAGACACATTGACAGAATGACAAGACACACTGACACACTGAGAGACTGACGGACACAATGACAGAATGACGGACACACTGACAGAATGATGGACACACTGACCGAATGACGGACACACTGACCGAATGACGGACACACTGACAGAATGACAGACACACTGACAGAATGACAGACACACTGACAGACTGACACACTGGCAGACACACTAACAAACTGACAGGCTCACTGGCAGACACACTGAAAGACTGACAGGCTCACTGGCAGACACACTAAAAGACTGACAGACACACTGACAGTCAGACACACTGACAAACACACACACTGACAGTCTGACAGACACACATACAGAGGCACTGACAGAAACACATACAGAGGCACTGATAGACACACATACAGAGGCACTGACAGACTGACAGACACACTGACAGACTGACAGAAACACTGACAGGCAGACAAAAACACTGAAAGTGACAGGCACACTGACACACTGATAGACAGACTGTCAGACAGACAGACAGATTGACAGACAGACAGACACAATGACAGACTGACAAACAGACAGACAGACTGACAGACAGACTGACAGACACACTGACAGACACATTAACAGAATGACAAGACACACTGACACACTGAGAGACTGACGGACACAATGACGGACATACTGACAGAATGACGGACACACTGACAGAATGACAGACACACTGACAGAATAACAGACACACTGACAGAATGACAGACACACTGACAGACTGGCAGACACACTAACAGACTGACAGGCTCACTGGCAGAAACACTGAAAGACTGACAGGCTCACTGGCAGACACACTAAAAGACTGACAGACACACTGACATTCAGACACACTGACAAACAGACACACTGACAGTCTGACAGACACACATACAGAGGCACTGACAGAAACACATACAGAGGCACTGATAGACACACATACAGAGGAACTGACAGACTGACAGACACACTGACTGACTGACAGAAACTCTGACAGGCAGACAAAAACACTGAAAGTGACAGGCACACTGACACACTGATAGACAGACTGTCAGACAGACAGACAGATTGACAGACAGACACACTGACAGACTGACAAACAGACAGACAGACTGACAGACAGACTGACAGACACACTGACAGACAAACTGACAGACTGACAGAGAGACAAACAGACAGACTGACAAACACACTGACACACACACACACAGACACACTGACAGACACACTGACAGACACACAGACATACTGTCACAGACTGACACACAGACTGACACACAGACAGACTGACACACTGACAGACAGATTGACACACAGACTGACTGACAAAAAGAGAGACTGACACACAGAATTACACACTGACAGACTGACTGACAGACTGACAAACATACACACTGACTGACAAACTGACACACAGTTGATTCAAACACAGACAGACTGACACACAGAGAGACTGACACCCAGAGAAACTGACACACAGACTGACAGACTGACGGACACACTGACAGACTGACGACACACTGACAGGCTGACGACACACTAACAGACTGACAGACACACTGACAGACTGACAGACACACTGACAGACTGACGGACACACTGACAGACTAATAGACACATTGACAGAATGACGGAAACACTGACACACTGACAGACACACAAACAGACTGGCAGACACATTGACAGAATGACAGACACACTGATACACTGATGGACAGACTGACAGACTGACAGAAACACACACAGACACACAGACCGACTGAAACACTGACACACAGATTGGCACACAGACTGGCACACAGACATACTAACTTACTGAAAGACAGACATACAGACTGACACACAGACTGACAGACACACTGACAGACACACTGACAGACACACTGACAGACACACTGACAGACACATACTGACAGACACACTGACAGACACACTGACAGACACACACTGACTGACATACAGACTCAAATACAGACAGACAGACACACTGATACAGACTGACAGACCCACTTAGATTGACGGACACACTGACAGACTGACAGACAAACTGAGACTGACAAACACACTGAGATACTGACGGACACACTGAGAGACTGACGGACACACTGAGAGACTGACGGACACACTGAGAGACTGACAGACACACTGAGAGCTTGACAGACACACAGAGACTGACAGACTCACTGACAGAATAACAGACACACTGACAGAATGACAGACACACTGATACACTGTAAGACACACTGACACACTGACAGACACACTGACAGACTGACAAGACACATTGACAAAATGACAGACAAAATGACAGACACATTGACAGAATGACAGACACACTGACACACTGATAGACAGACTGACACACTGATAGATAGACTGACAGACCCACTGAGAGTGACGGACACACTTAGATTGACGGACACACTGACAGACTGACAGACAAACTGAGACTGACAAACACACTGAGATACTGACGGACACACTGACAGACTGACGACAGACTGACGACACACTGACAGACTGACGACACACTGACAGACTGACGACACACTAACAGACTGACAGACTGACAGACACCCTGAGAGACTGACGAACACACTGAGAGACTTACAGACACTCTGAGAGACTGACCAACACCCTGAGAGACTGACGGACACACTGAGAGACTGACGGACACACTGAGAAACTGACGGACACACTGAGAGACTGACAGACACAATGAGAGCTTGACAGACACACTGACAGAATGACAGACACACTGACAGACAGACTGACAGACACACTGAGAGACTGACAGACACACTGACATACTTACTACAGACTGACGACACACTGACACATTGACAGACTGACAGACACATTGACAGAATGACAGACACATTGACAGAATGACAGACACACTGACACATTGACAGACTGACAGACACATTGACAGAATGACAGTCACACAGACAGACTCAAACACAGACAGACTGACACACAGAGAGACTGACACACTGAGAGACTGACACACAAAGAGACTGACAGACAGACACAATGACATACACACTGACAGACAGACATAATGACATAATCACTGACAGACTGACGGACACACTGAGAGACTGACGGACACCCTGAGCGACTGAAGGACACACTGACAGACTGACGACACACTAACAGATTAACAGACACACTGACGGACTGACAAACACACTGACGGACACACAGCCTGACTGACAGACTAACTGACAGACTGACTGACAGACACACTTTCAGACTGACAGACTGACAGACACACTTTCAGACTGACAGACACACTGACAGACGGACTGAGAGACTGACGGACACACTGAAAGACTGACGGACACAATGACACACTGACAGACACATTGACAGACTTACAGACACATTGACAGAATGACACACTGACACACTGATAGACAGACTGGCAGACTGACAGAATCACACAATGACAGACATACTGACAGAATCACACACAGACAGACACACAGACAGACCGTCACACTGACACACAGATTGGCACACAGACTTACACTTAGTCAGACACACACAGGAAGACACATTGACAGAATGACAGACACACTAACACCGATAGACAGACTATCAAACACACAGACTGACAGGCACACTAACACACTGACAGACACACTGACAGACAAACTGACAAACTGACAGACTGACAGGCACACTGACAGAAAAACAGACAGACTGACAAACACTGACAGACAGATTGACACTCAGACTGACTGACAAAAAGAGAGACTGACACACAGAATGACACACTGACAGACTGACGACACACTGACAGACTGACGACACACTGACAGACTGACGACACACTAACAGACTGCCAGACACACTTTCAGACTGACAGACTGACAGACACGCACACAGACTGACTGACACACAGACTGGCATATAGACTGATACTTAGACAGACATACACACTGACAGACAGACTCACATACAGACTGACACACAGACAGACTGACACACAGACTGACAGACAGACTAACAGACAGACTGACACACAAACTGACAGACAGACTGACAGACACACACTGACAGACTGACAGACATTGAAAGAATGACAGACACACTGACAGTCAGAAGGACACACTGACAGTCTGACGGACACACTGACAGAATGACAGACATTAAAAGAATGACAGACACACTATCAAACTGACAGACACACTGATAGACAGACTGACAGACACACTGAGAGACTGACGGACACACTGAGAGACTGACGGACACACTGAGAGACTGACGGACACACTGAGAGAATGACGGACACACTAAGAGAATGACGGACACACTGAGAGACTGACAGACACACTGACATACTTACTACACACTGACAGACTGACGACACACTGACACATTGACAGACTGACAGACACATTGACAGACTGACAGACACATTGACAGACTGACAGACACATTGACAGAATGACAGACACATTGACAGAATGACAGACACACTGACAGAATGACAGACACACTGACACATTGACAGACTGACAGACACATTGACAGAATGACATTCACACAGACACACAGACAGACTCAAACAGACAGACACACAGAGAGACTGACACACAGACAGACTAACACACTGACACACAGACAGACTAACACACTGACACACAGACAGACTAATACACTGACACACAGAGAGACTGACGGACACACTGACAGACACACTGATAAAATGACAGACACACTGACAGACACATTAACACACTGAAAGACACACTGACACACAGACTGACAGACTGACAGAATCACACACAGACAGAAAGACTGAGAGACTGACAGAATCTCACACGGACAGACAGACTGACAGAAACACTGACGGACATTGACAGAATGACAGACACACTGACACACTGATAGACAGATTGACAGACTGACAGACACACTGACACACTGATAGACAGACTGACAGACACACAGAGACTGACGGACACACTGATACACTGACAGACACATTGCCAGAATGACAGACACACTGACAGACTGACAAACACACTGAGAGACTGACATACACACTGACAGACAGACCGACAGACACACTGAGAGACTAACAGACACACTGGCATACTTACTACACACTGACAGACTGACGACACACTGACACATTGACAGACTGACAGACACATTGACAGACTGACAGACAGACTGACAGACACATTGACAGACACATTGACAGAATGACAGACACACTGACACATTGACAGACTGACAGACACATTGACAGAATGACAGTCACACAGACACACAGACAGACTCAAACACAGACAGACTGACACACAGACAGACTGACACACAGAGAGACAGACACACAGAGAGACAGACACACAGAGAGACTGACACACAAAGAGACTGACAGACAGACACAATGACATACACACTGACAGACAGACATAATGACATAATCACTGACAGACTGACGGACACACTGAGAGACTGACGGATACCCTGAGCGACTGAAGGACACACTGACAGACTGACGACACACTGACAGACTGACGACACACTAACAGATTAACAGACACACTGACGGACTGACAAACACACTGACGGACACAGCCTGACTGACAGACTAACTGACAGACTGACTGACAGACACACTTTCAGACTGACAGACTGACAGAAACACTTTCAGACTGACAGACTGACAGACACACTTTCAGACTGACAGACACACTGACAGACGGACTGAGAGACTGACGGACACACTGAGAGTCTGACTGACACACTGAGAGTCTGACTGACACACTAAAAGACTGACGGACACACTGAAAGACTGACGGACACAATGACACACTGACAGACACATTGACAGACTTACAGACACATTGACAGAATGACACACTGACACACTGATAGACAGACTGGCAGACTGACAGAATCACACAATGACAGACATACTGACAGAATCACACACAGACAGACACACAGACAGACCGTCACACTGACACACAGATTGGCACACAGACTTACACTTAGCCAGACACACACAGGAAGACACATTGACAGAATGACAGACACACTAACACCGATAGACAGACTGACAAACACACAGCCTGACAGGCACACTAACACACTGACAGACATATTGACAGAATGACATACACACTGACACAATGATAGACAGCCTGAGACACACTGAGAGACACTGAGAAACTGGCGGACACACTGACACATTGACAGATTCACTGACAGACTGTCAGACACATTGAGAGAATTACAGACACACTGACACACTGATAGACAGACTAACAGACACCCTGAGAGACTGACGAACACACTGACAGACTGACAGACACCCTGAGAGACAGACGAACACCCTGAGAGAATGACGGACACACAGAGACTGACGGACACACTGAGAGACTGACGGACACACTGAGAGACTGACAGACACACTGAGAGCTTGAAAGACACACAGAGACTAACAGACTCACTGACAGAATAACAGACACACTGACAGAATGACAGACACTGATACACTGTAAGACACACTGACACACTGACAGACACACTGACAGACTGACAAGACACATTGACAGAATGACAGACACATTGACAGAATGACAGACACACTGATAGACAGACTGACAGACCCACTGAGAGTGACGGACACACTCAGATTGACGGACACACTGACAGACTGACAGACACACTGAGACTGACAAACACACTGAGATACTGACGGACACACTGACAGACTGACAGACTGAAAGACACACTGACAGAATTACAGACACACTGACAGACTGACACACTGACAGACTGACAGACACACTGACCGAATGAAACACTGACACACAGATTGCCACACAGACTGGCACACAGACATACTAACTTACTGAAAGGCAGACATACAGACTGACACACAGACTTACACACTGACAGACACACTGAGAGACTGACAGACACACTAACAGACTAACAGACACACAACGGACTGACAAACACACTGACGGACACACAGCCTGACTGACAGACAGACTGACTGACTGACAGACACACTTTCAGACTGACAGACTGACAGACACACTTTCAGACTGACACACACACTGACAGACGGACTGAGAGACTGACGGACACACTGAGAGTCTGACCGACACACAGAGTCTGACTGACACACTGAAAGACTGACGGACACACTGGAAGACTGACGGACACAATGACACACTGACAGACACATTGACAGACTGACAGACAAATTGACAGAATGACACACTGACACACTGATAGACAGACTGGCAGACTGACAGAATCACACAATGAGAGACATACTGACAGAATCACACACAGACAGACACACAGACAGACCGTCCCACTGACACACAGATTGGCACGCAGACTTACACTTAGACAGACACTCACACACACGAAGACACATTGACAGAATGACAGACACAATAACACTGATAGACAGATTGACAAACACACAGACTGACAGACACACTGACACACTGACAGACATATTGACAGAATGACAGACACACTGAAACAATTATAGACAGCCTGAGACACACTGAGACACACTGAGAAACTGGCGGACACACTGACACAATGACAGATTCACTGACAGACTGTCAGACACATTGAGAGAATTACAGACACACTGACACACTGATAGACAGACTGACAGACACACAGAGACTGACGGACACACTGACAGACTGGCAGACAGACAGAATCACACACTGACAGACAGACTGACAGAATCACACACGGACAGACAGACTGACAGAAACACTGACAGACACATTGACAGAATGACAGACACACTGACACACTGATAGACAGACTGACAGACACACTGATAGACAGACTGACAGACACACTGAGAGACTGACGAACACACTGACAGACTGACAGACACCCTGAGAGACTGACGAACACCCTGAGAGACTGACGGACACACTGAGAGACTGACGGACACACTGAGAGACTGACGGACACACTGAGAGACTGACGGACACACTGAGAGACTGACGGACACACTGAGAGACTGACTGACACACTGAGAGCTTGACAGACACACAGAGACTGACAGACTTACTGACAGAATAACAGACACACTGACAGAATGACAGACACAATGATACACTGTAAGACACACTGACACACTGACAGACACACTGACAGACTGACAAGACACATTGACAAAATGACAGACACATTGACAGAATGACAGACACACTGACACACTGATAGACAGACTGACACACTGATAGATAGACTGACAGACCCACTGAGAGTGACGGACACACTTAGATTGACGGACACACTGACAGACTGACGACAGACTGACGACACACTGACAGACTGACGACACACTGACAGACTGACGACACACTAACAGACTGACAGACTGACAGACACCCTGAGAGACTGACGAACACACTGAGAGACTTACAGACACTCTGAGAGACTGACCAACACCCTGAGAGACTGACGGACACACTGAGAGACTGACGGACACACTGAGAGACTGACGGACACACTGAGAGACTGATGGACACACTGAGAGACTGACAGACACATTGACAGAATGACAGACACATTGACAGAATGACTGACACATTGACAGACTGACAGACACATTGACAGAATGACAGTCACACAGACACACAGACAGACTCAAACACAGACAGACACACAGACAGACTGACACACAGAGAGACTGACACACAGAGAGACTGACACACTGAGAGACTGACACACAAAGAGACTGACACACAAAGAGACTGACAGACAGACACAATGACATACACACTGACAGACAGACATAATGACCTAATCACTGACAGACTGACGGACACACTGAGAGACTGACGGACACCCTGAGCGACTGAAGGACACACTGACAGACTGACAGACACACTGAGAGCTTGACAGACACACAGAGACTAACAGACTCACTGACAGAATAACAGACACACTGACAGAATGACAGACACTGATACACTGTAAGACACAATGACACACTGACAGACACACTGACAGACTGACAAGACACATTGACAGAATGACAGACACACTGATAGACAGACTGACAGACCCACTGAGAGTGACGGACACACTCAGATTGACGGACACACTGACAGACTGACAGACACACTGAGACTGACAAACACACTGAGATACTGACGGACACACTGACAGACTGACAGACTGAAAGACACACTGACAGAATTACAGACACACTGACAGACTGACACACTGACAGACTGACAGACACACTGACCGACTGAAACACTGACACACAGATTGCCACACAGACTGGCACACAGACATACTAACTTACTGAAAGGCAGACATACAGACTGACACACAGACTTACACACTGACAGACACACTGAGAATCTGATAGACACACTGACAGTCACATTGACACACTGACAGACATATTGACAGAATGAGACACACTGACACACTGACAGACACATTGACACACTGACAGACACACTGATAGACAGACTGACAGACACACTGATATACAGACTGACAGACACACTGATAGACAGACTGACGGACACACTGAGAGACTGACGGACACACTGAGAGACTGACGGACACACTGAGAGACTAACGGACACACTGAGAGAATGACGGACAAACTGAGAGACAGACGGACACAACTGACAGAGTGACGGACACACTGACAGTCAGACGGACACACTGACAGTCTGACGGACACACTGACAGAATGACAGACATTAAAGAATGACAGACACACTATCAAACTGACAGACACACTGATAGACAGACTGACAGACACACTGAGAGACTGACGGACACACTGAGAGACTGACGGACACACTGAGAGACTGACGGACACACTGAGAGAATGACGGACACACTGAGAGAATGACGGACACACTGAGAGACTGACAGACACACTGACAGACAGACTGACAGACACACTGAGAGACTGACAGACACACTGACATACTTACTACACACTGACAGACTGACGACACACTGACATTGACAGACTGACAGACACATTGACAGAATGAGAGACATATTGACAGAATGACAGACACACTGACACATTGACAGACTGACAGACACATTGACAGAATGACAGTCACACAGACACACAGACAGACTCAAACACAGACAGACTGACACAGAGAGACTGACACACAGACAGACTGACACACAGAGAGACTGACACACAAAGAGACTGACAGACAGACACAATGACATACACACTGACAGAATGACATAATGACATACACACTGACAGACTGACGGACACACTGAGAGACTGACGGACACCCTGAGCGAATGAAGGACACACTGACAGACTGACGACACACTGACAGACTGACGACACACTAACAGACTAACAGACACACTACGGACTGACAAACACACTGACGGACACACAGCCTGACTGACAGACAGACTGACTGACTGACAGACACACTTTCAGACTGACAGACTGACAGACACACTTTCAGACTGACAGACACACTGACAGACGGACTGAGAGACTAACGGACACACTGAGAGTCTGACCGACACACAGAGTCTGACTGACACACTGAAAGACTGACGGACACACTGGAAGACTGACGGACACACTGAGAGACTGACAGACACACTGAGAGCTTGACAGACACACTGAGAGCTTGACAGACACACTGAGAGCTTGACAGACACACTGACAGAATGACAGACACACTGACAGACAGACTGACAGACACACTGAGAGACTGACAGACACACTGACATACTTACTACAGACTGACGACACACTGACACATTGACAGACTGACAGAAACATTGACAGAATGACAGACACATTGACAGAATGACAGACACACTGACACATTGACAGACTGACAGACACATTGACAGAATGACAGTCACACAGACACACAGACAGACTCAAACACAGACAGACTGACACACAGACAGACTGACACACAGAGAGACTGACACACAGAGAGACTGACACACAAAGAGACTGACAGACAGACACAATGACATACACACTGACAGACAGACATAATGACATAATCACTGACAGACTGACGGACACACTGAGAGACTGACGGACACCCTGAGCGACTGAAGGACACACTGACAGACTGACGACACACTAACAGATTAACAGACACACTGACGGACTGACAAACACACTGACGGACACACAGCCTGACTGACAGACTAACTGACAGACTGACTGACAGACACACTTACAGACTGACAGACACACTTTCAGACTGACAGACACACTGACAGACGGACTGAGAGACTGACGGACACACTGAAAGACTGACGGACACAATGACACACTGACAGACACATTGACAGACTTACAGACACATTGACAGAATGACACACTGACACACTGATAGACAGACTGGCAGACTGACAGAATCACACAATGACAGACATACTGACAGAATCACACACAGACAGACACACAGACAGACCGTCACACTGACACACAGATTGGCACACAGACTTACACTTAGTCAGACACACACAGGAAGACACATTGACAGAATGACAGACACACTAACACCGATAGACAGACTATCAAACACACAGACTGACAGGCACACTAACACACTGACAGACATATTGACAGAATGACATACACACTGACACAATGATAGACAGCCTAAGACACACTGAGAGACACTGAGAAACTGGCGGACACACTGACACATTGACAGATTCACTGACAGACTGTCAGACACATTGAGAGAATTACAGACACACTGACACACTGATAGACAGACTAACAGACACCCTGAGAGACTGACAAACACACTGACAGACTGACAGACACCCTGAGAGACAGACGAACACCCTGAGAGAATGACGGACACACAGAGAGACTGACGGACACACAGAGAGACTGACGGACACACTGAGAGACTGACGGACACACTGAGAGACTGACGGACACACTGAGAGACTGACGGACACACTGAGAGACTGACGGACACACTGAGAGACTGACGGACACACTGAGAGACTGACGGACACACTGAGAGCTTGACGGACACACTGAGAGACTGACGGACACACTGAGAGACTGACGGACACACTGAGAGCTTGACAGATACACTGTAAGACACACTGACACACTGACAGACACACTGACAGACTGACAGACCCACTGAGAGTGACGGACACACTGACAGACTGACAGACACACTGAGACTGACAGACACACTCAGATTGACGGACACACTGACAGACTGACAGACACACTGAGACTGACAGACACACTGAGACTGACAAACACACTGAGATACTAACGGTCACACTGACAGACTGACAGACTGAAAGACACACTGACAGAATTACAGACACACTGACAGAATTACAGACACACTGACAGACTGACACACTGACAGACTGACAGACACACTGACAGACCGACTGACACTCTGACAGACTGACAGACACACTGACTGACTGACACACTGATAGACTGACAGACACACTGACAGACCGACTGACACTGACAGACTGACAGACACACTGACAGACTGACGGACACACTGACAGACTTATAGACACATTGACAGAATGACAGAAACACTGACACACTGACAGACACACTGACAGACTGACAGACACATTGACTGAATGACAGACTCACTGAAACACTGATGGGCAGACAGATAGACTGACAGAATCACACACAGACAGACACACAGACCGACTGAAACACTGACACACAGATTGACACACAGACTGGCACACAGACATACTAACTTACTGAAAGGCAGACATACAGACTGACACACAGACGTACACACCGACAGACACACTGAGAGACTGACAGACACACTGACAGTCACATTGACACACTGACAGACATATTGACAGAATGAAAGACACACTGATACACTGACAGACACATTGACACACTGACAGACACACTGATAGACAGACTGACAGACACACTGATATACAGACTGACAGACACTGAGAGACAGACTGACAGACACACTGAGAGACTGACGGACACACTGAGAGACTGACGGACACACTGAGAGACTGACGGACACACTGAGAGAATGACGGACACACTGAGAGAATGACGGACACACTGAGAGACTGACAGACAGACTGACAGACAGACTGACAGACACACTGAGAGACTGACAGACACACTGACATACTTACTACACACTGACAGACTGACGACACACTGACACATTGACAGACTGACAGACACATTGACAGAATGAGAGACATATTGACAGAATGACAGACACACTGACACATTGACAGACTGACAGACACATTGACAGAATGACAGTCACACAGACACACAGACAGACTCAAACACAGACAGACTGACACAGAGAGACTGACACACAGACAGACTGACACACAAAGAGACTGACAGACAGACACAATGACATACACACTGACAGAATGACATAATGACATACACACTGACAGACTGACGGACACACTGAGAGACTGACGGACACCCTGAGCGAATGAAGGACACACTGACAGACTGACGACACACTGACAGACTGACGACACACTAACAGACTAACAGACACCCTGAGAGACTGACGAACACACTGAGAGACTTACAGACACTCTGAGAGCTTGACAGACACACAGAGACTGACAGACTCACTGACAGAATAACAGACACACTGACAGAATGACAGACACACTGATACACTGTAAGACACACTGACACACTGACAGATAGACTGACAGACCCACTGAGAGTGACGGACACACTTAGATTGACGGACACACTGACAGACTGACAGACAAACTGAGACTGACAAACACACTGAGATACTGACGGACACACTGACAGACTGACGACACACTGACAGACTGACGACACACTGACAGACTGACGACACACTGACAGACTGACGACACACTAACAGACTGACAGACACCCTGAGAGACTGACGAACACACTGAGAGACTTACAGACACTCTGAGAGACTGACCAACACCCTGAGAGACTGACGGACACACTGAGAGACTGACGGACACACTGAGAGACTGACGGACACACTGAGAGACTGACGGACACACTGAGAGACTGACGGACACACTGAGAGACTGACGGACACACTGAGAGACTGACGGACACACTGAGAGACTGACAGACACACTGAGAGCTTGACAGACACACAGAGACTGACAGACTCACTGACAGAATAACAGACACACTGACAGAATGACAGACACACTGACAGAATGACAGACACACTGATACACTGTAAGACACACTGACACACTGACAGACTGACAAGACACATTGACAAAATGACAGACACATTGACAGAATGACAGACACACTGACACACTGATAGACAGACTGACACACTGATAGATAGACTGACAGACCCACTGAGAGTGACGGACACACTTAGATTGACGGACACACTGACAGACTGACAGACAAACTGAGACTGACAAACACACTGAGATACTGACGGACACACTGACAGACTGACGACACACTGACAGACTGACGACAGACTGACGACACACTGACAGACTGACGACACACTGACAGACTGACGACACACTAACAGACTGACAGACTGACAGACACCCTGAGAGACTGACGAACACACTGAGAGACTTACAGACACCCTGAGAGACTGACCAACACCCTGAGAGACTGACGGACACACAGAGACTGACGGACACACTGAGAGACTGACGGACACACTGAGAGACTGACAGACACACTGAGAGCTTGACAGACACACTGACAGAATGACACACTTACAGACTGACAAGACACATTGACAGAATGACAGACACATTGACAGAATGACAGACACACTGATAGACAGACTGACAGACCCACTGAGATTGACGGACACACTCAGATTGACGGACACACTGACAGACTGACAGACACACTGAGACTGACAAACACACTGAGATACTGACGGACACACTGACAGACTGACGACACACTGACAGACTGACGACACACTGACAGACTGACGACACACTGACAGACTGACGACACACTGACAGACTGACGACACACTGACAGACTGACGACACACTGACAGACTGACGACACACTAACAGACTGACAGACTGACAGACACACAGACAGACTGACAGACTGACAGAATCACACACAGACAGACACACAGAGAGACTGAAACACTGACACACAGACTGGCATACAGACATACTTAAACAGACATACACCTTTGACAGACAGACTCACACACAGACTGACTCACAGACTGACTCACAGACTGACTCACAGACTGACAGACAGACTGACAGACACACTGACAGACACTGACAGACACACTGACAGACACACTGACAGACACACTGACAGACACACTGACAGACACACTGACAGACACACTGACAGACACATACTGACAGACATACTGACAGACACACACTGACTGACATACAGACTCAAATACAGACAGACAGACACACTGATACAGACTGACAGACACACTTATAGACAGACTGACAGACACATTAATAGACAGACTGACGGACACACTGAGAGATGACGGACACACTGAGAGACTGACGGACACACTGAGAGAATGACGGACACACTGAGAGAATGACGGACACACTGAGAGACTGACGGACACACTGAGAGACTGACGGACACACTGAGAGAATGACGGACACACTGAGAGACTGACAGACACACTGAGAGACTGACAGACACACTGACAGTCACATTGACACACTGACAGACATATTGACAGAATGAAAGACACACTGACACACTGACAAACAGATTAACACACTGACAGACACACATATAGACAGACTGACAGACACACTGATAGACAGACTGAGACACACTGAGAGACACTGAGAAACTGGCGGACACACTGACACATTGACAGGTTCACTGACAGACTGTCAGACACATTGAGAGAATTACAGACACACTGACACACTGATAGACAGACTGACAGACACACTGATATACAGACTGACAGACACCCTGAAAGACTGACAGACACCCTGAAAGACTGACGAATACACTGACAGACTGACAGACACCCTGAGAGACTGACGAACACCCTGAGAGACTGACGGACACACTGAGAGACTGACGGACACACTGAGAGACTGACGGACACACTGAGAGACTGACGGACACACTGAGAGACTGACGGACACACTGAGAGACTGACGGACACACTGAGAGACTGACAGACACACTGAGAGCTTGACAGACTCACTGACATAATGACAGACACACTGACAGAATGACAGACACACTGATACACTGTAAGACACACTGACACACTGACAGACACACTGACAGACTGACAGACACACTGACAGACTGACAAGACACATTGACAAAATGACAGACACATTGACAGAATGACAGACACACTGACACACTGATAGACAGACTGACACACTGATAGATAGACTGACAGACCCACTGAGAGTGACGGACACACTTAGATTGACGGACACACTGACAGACTGACAGACAAACTGAGACTGACAAACACACTGAGATACTGACGGACACACTGACAGACTGACGACAGACTGACGACACACTGACAGACTGACGACACACTGACAGACTGACGACACACTAACAGACTGACAGACTGACAGACACCCTGAGAGACTGACGAACACACTGAGAGACTTACAGACACTCTGAGAGACTGACCAACACCCTGAGAGACTGACGGACACACTGAGAGACTGACGGACACACTGAGAGACTGACGGACACACTGAGAGACTGACGGACACACTGAGAGACTGACGGACACACTGAGAGACTGACGGACACACTGAGAGACTGACGGACACACTGAGAGCTTGACAGACACACAGAGACTGACAGACTCACTGACAGAATAACAGACACACTGACAGACTGACGACACACTGACAGACTGACGACACACTGACAGACTGACGACACACTAACAGACTGACAGACACCCTGAGAGACTGACGAACACACTGAGAGACTTACAGACACTCTGAGAGACTGACCAACACCCTGAGAGACTGACGGACACACTGAGAGACTGACGGACACACTGAGAGACTGACGGACACACTGAGAGACTGACGGACACACTGAGAGACTGACGGACACACTGAGAGACTGACGGACACACTGAGAGACTGACGGACACACTGAGAGACTGACAGACACACTGAGAGCTTGACAGACACACAGAGACTGACAGACTCACTGACAGAATAACAGACACACTGACAGAATGACAGACACACTGACAGAATGACAGACACACTGATACACTGTAAGACACACTGACACACTGACAGACTGACAAGACACATTGACAAAATGACAGACACATTGACAGAATGACAGACACACTGACACACTGATAGACAGACTGACACACTGATAGATAGACTGACAGACCCACTGAGAGTGACGGACACACTTAGATTGACGGACACACTGACAGACTGACAGACAAACTGAGACTGACAAACACACTGAGATACTGACGGACACACTGACAGACTGACGACACACTGACAGACTGACGACAGACTGACGACACACTGACAGACTGACGACACACTGACAGACTGACGACACACTAACAGACTGACAGACTGACAGACACCCTGAGAGACTGACGAACACACTGAGAGACTTACAGACACCCTGAGAGACTGACCAACACCCTGAGAGACTGACGGACACACAGAGACTGACGGACACACTGAGAGACTGACGGACACACTGAGAGACTGACAGACACACTGAGAGCTTGACAGACACACTGACAGAATGACACACTTACAGACTGACAAGACACATTGACAGAATGACAGACACATTGACAGAATGACAGACACACTGATAGACAGACTGACAGACCCACTGAGATTGACGGACACACTCAGATTGACGGACACACTGACAGACTGACAGACACACTGAGACTGACAAACACACTGAGATACTGACGGACACACTGACAGACTGACGACACACTGACAGACTGACGACACACTGACAGACTGACGACACACTGACAGACTGACGACACACTGACAGACTGACGACACACTGACAGACTGACGACACACTGACAGACTGACGACACACTAACAGACTGACAGACTGACAGACACACAGACAGACTGACAGACTGACAGAATCACACACAGACAGACACACAGAGAGACTGAAACACTGACACACAGACTGGCATACAGACATACTTAAACAGACATACACCTTTGACAGACAGACTCACACACAGACTGACTCACAGACTGACTCACAGACTGACTCACAGACTGACAGACAGACTGACAGACACACTGACAGACACACTGACAGACACACTGACAGACACACTGACAGACACACTGACAGACACACTGACAGACACACTGACAGACACACTGACAGACACATACTGACAGACATACTGACAGACACACACTGACTGACATACAGACTCAAATACAGACAGACAGACACACTGATACAGACTGACAGACACACTTATAGACAGACTGACAGACACATTAATAGACAGACTGACGGACACACTGAGAGATGACGGACACACTGAGAGACTGACGGACACACTGAGAGAATGACGGACACACTGAGAGAATGACGGACACACTGAGAGACTGACGGACACACTGAGAGACTGACGGACACACTGAGAGAATGACGGACACACTGAGAGACTGACAGACACACTGAGAGACTGACAGACACACTGACAGTCACATTGACACACTGACAGACATATTGACAGAATGAAAGACACACTGACACACTGACAAACAGATTAACACACTGACAGACACACATATAGACAGACTGACAGACACACTGATAGACAGACTGAGACACACTGAGAGACACTGAGAAACTGGCGGACACACTGACACATTGACAGGTTCACTGACAGACTGTCAGACACATTGAGAGAATTACAGACACACTGACACACTGATAGACAGACTGACAGACACACTGATATACAGACTGACAGACACCCTGAAAGACTGACAGACACCCTGAAAGACTGACGAATACACTGACAGACTGACGGACACCCTGAGAGACTGACGGACACACTGAGAGACTGACGGACACACTGAGAGACTGACGGACACACTGAGAGACTGACGGACACACTGAGAGACTGACGGACACACTGAGAGACTGACGGACACACTGAGAGACTGACGGACACACTGAGAGACTGACAGACACACTGAGAGCTTGACAGACTCACTGACATAATGACAGACACACTGACAGAATGACAGACACACTGATACACTGTAAGACACACTGACACACTGACAGACACACTGACAGACTGACAGACACACTGACAGACTGACAAGACACATTGACAAAATGACAGACACATTGACAGAATGACAGACACACTGACACACTGATAGACAGACTGACACACTGATAGATAGACTGACAGACCCACTGAGAGTGACGGACACACTTAGATTGACGGACACACTGACAGACTGACAGACAAACTGAGACTGACAAACACACTGAGATACTGACGGACACACTGACAGACTGACGACAGACTGACGACACACTGACAGACTGACGACACACTGACAGACTGACGACACACTAACAGACTGACAGACTGACAGACACCCTGAGAGACTGACGAACACACTGAGAGACTTACAGACACTCTGAGAGACTGACCAACACCCTGAGAGACTGACGGACACACTGAGAGACTGACGGACACACTGAGAGACTGACGGACACACTGAGAGACTGACGGACACACTGAGAGACTGACGGACACACTGAGAGACTGACGGACACACTGAGAGACTGACGGACACACTGAGAGCTTGACAGACACACAGAGACTGACAGACTCACTGACAGAATAACAGACACACTGACAGAATGACAGACACACTGATACACTGTAAGACACACTGACACACTGACAGACACACTGACAGACTGACAGACACACAGACAGACTGACAGACTGACAGAATCACACAGACAGACACACAGAGAGACTAAAACACTGACACACAGACTGGCATACAGACTGATGCTTAAACAGACATACACACTGACAGACAGACTCACACACAGACTGACACACAGACTGACATACAGACTGACAGACAGACTGACACACAAACTGACAGACAGACTGAAAGACTCACACACAGACAGACACACTGTCTGTCAGTGTGTCTGTCATTGTGTCTGTAAGTCAGTCTGACTGACAGACACACTGACAGACATTGACAGAATGACAGACACACTATCACACTGACAGACACATTGACAGAATGACACACTGACACACTGACAGACACACTGTAACACTGACAGACACACTGACAGACACACTGACAGACACACTGACAGACACACTGACAGACTGACAGATACACTGACCAACTGATAGACAAACTGGCAGACTGGCAGAATCACACACTGACAGACAGATTCACAGACTGACAGAATCACACACAGCTAGACACACAGATAGACTGAAACACTTACACACAGACTGGAACACAGACTGACACCTAGACAGACATACACACTGACAGACAGACTACCAGACTGACAGACAGACAGACACACAGACTGACAGATAGACTGACAGACACACACAGACACACTTTCTGTCATTGTGTCTGTCCGTCAGTCTGACTGACAGACACACTGAGAGACTGACGGACACACTGACGGTCACACTTGCAGTCTGACAAACACACTTGCAGTCAACTTGGGCAACTTTCAATGTTACAATTAAAAAGTTGTTAAAATAAAGTTGTTAGAATAACAAAAGTTTTACCTCTTCATTACTCTTGTTTCGCTCTGTTTCAGCCACAGGCAGATTGTATCCTTCATCTCAATATGGTTAACCTTATGAAGTTTCAGGACAGCAGCTGCAAAAACCAATAAATAAATAACATACCAGCCATATTCACAATAAAGATTAATTCAGACACTTTATCCCCCAAATTTTAAATTATATCTAGCAAGAGCAGATACAAGAATACTGCACTTTTAATTAAGCTGTGCACAACAATTTTGGTCAATTACTTTAATGCCTTTTTTCTAACGTCCAAAAGATGCATTAATAAATTTATTATTAGAAAAAGACCAAGAAATTCCAAAGTTATGTTTCTTGGCCCTCATTTAATAATTATAATGGTATCTTTGCCTCGTAAGGAAACTTAGGGAGACAGGATTAGAATTATATAGAATATTGTGGAAGCTAGAGTACAGGACTTTAATAACATCATAGAAAAGCGAAAATGAGATAGTAAGGCCACGTCCAGAGAATGGGAAGAGAGAGGCAGACTAGGCATCAAGAAAGAAGACCTACATGACAACACTATTCTAACTAATGGATGTCCCTGCATTTTATATACAGTGGTTGGCATGAAAACAAAATGCAGTAGAACCGACCCAGCCAGTAATACCAGATAAGCAAGTTTCCAGGCTACAAAAAATTCCTACAAATTCAACAAAGCACATGACTTACATTTCAAAGTTACTAATGGCAACTGTTCTGTAATAAAGAAATTGTGATAATTCAAATAAATTACAGTTTTTTGATTTCAGTTTTAACAACTAGGCCTACATAGAAAATACTAAAACATATATGTAGATGGTTTGTTAGGTTAATTTAATTATAATTAGTAATTCATAATCAAATTCATGATTTAAAATTATTTTTAATAAATGTATCTAAACTTCTTATTAAAACTCTGAAATAGTGCAGCTAAACTATTTAATGTATCCTGTTTTGAATACATCCTGTTATGGAATACTTAGCCAGACACACTGAAAGACTGACGGACACACTGACAGACTGACAGACACATTGACAGAAAGACAAGACACACTGACACATTGACAGAATGACAAGACACACTGACACACTGAGAGACTGACGGACACAATGACAGAATGACGGACACACTGACAGAATGATGGACACACTGACAGAATGATGGACACACTGACAGAATGACAGACACACTGACAGAATGACAGACACACTGACAGAATGACAGACACACTGACAGAATGACAGACACACTGACAATGACAGACACACTGACAGAATGACAGACACAATGACAGACTGACACACTGGCAGACACACTAACAGACTGACAGGCTCACTGGCAGACACACTGAAAGACTGACAGGCTCACTGGCAGACACACTAAAAGACTGACAGACACACTGACAGTCAGACACACTGACAAACAGACACACTGACAGTCTGACAGACACACATACAGAGGCACTGACAGAAACACATACAGAGGCACTGATAGACACACATACAGAGGCACTGACAGACTGACAGACACACTGACAGACTGACAGAAACACTGACAGGCAGACAAAAACACTGAAAGTGACAGGAACACTGACACACTGATAGACAGACTGACAGACAGACAGACTGACAAACAGACAGACACACTGACAGATACACTGACAGACTGACAAACAGACAGACAGGCTGTCAGACAGACAGACAGACACACTGACAGACACATTGACAGAATGACAAGACACACTGACACACTGAGAGACTGACGGACACAATGACAGAATGACGGACACACTGACAGAATGACGGACACACTGACAGAATGACAGACACACTGACAGAATAACAGACACACTGACAGAATGACAGACACACTGACAGACTGGCAGACACACTAACAGACTGACAGGCTCACTGGCAGACACACTGAAAGACTGACAGGCTCACTGGCAGACACACTAAAAGACTGACAGACACACTGACATTCAGACACACTGACAAACAGACACACTGACAGTCTGACAGACACACATACAGAGGCACTGACAGAAACACATACAGAGGCACTGATAGACACACATACAGAGGAACTGACAGACTGACAGACACACTGACAGACTGACAGAAACACTGACAGGCTGACAAAAACACTGACAGGTGACAGGCACACTGACACACTGATAGACAGACTGACAGACAGACTGACAGACACACTGACGAACACACTGACAGACACACTGACAGACAAACTGACAAACTGACAGACTGACAGGCACACTGACAGAAAAACAGACAGACTGACAAACACTGACAGACACACTGACAGACACACTGACAGACACACTGACAGACTGACACACAGACAGACTGACACACTGACAGACAGATTGACACTCAGACTGACTGACAAAAAGAGAGACTGACACACAGAATGACACACTGACAGACTGACACACAGACTGACAAACATACACACTGACTGACAAACTGACACACAGTTGATTCAAACACAGACAGACTGACACACAGAGAGACTGACACCCAGAGAAACTGAAACACAGACTGACAGACTGACGGACACACTGACAGACTGACGACACACTGACTGACGACACACTGACAGGCTGACGACACACTAACAGACTGACACACACTGACAGACTGACAGACACACTGACAGACTGACGGACACACTGACAGACTAATAGACACATTGACAGAATGACGGAAACACTGACACACTGACAGACACACCGACAGACTGGCAGACACATTGACAGAATGACAGACACACTGATACACTGATGGACAGACTGACAGTCACATTGACAGAATGAAAGACACACTGACACACTGACAAACAGATTAACACACTGACAGACACACATATAGACAGACTGACAGACACACTGAGAGACTGACAGACACACTGACAGTCACATTGACAGAATGAAAGACACACTGACACACTGACAAACAGATTAACACACTGACAGACACACATATAGACAGACTGACGGACACACTGAAAGACAGACTGACGGACACACTGAAAGACAGACTGACGGACACACTGAGAGACTGACGGACACACTGAGAGACTGACGGACACACTGAGAGACTGACGGACACACTGAGAGACTGACGGACACACTGAGAGACTGACGGACACACTGAGAGACTGACGGACACACTGAGAGACTGACGGACACACTGAGAGACTAACGGACACACAGAGAATGACGGACACACTGAGAGACTGACGGACACACTGACAGACTGACGGACACACTGACAGTCTGACGGACACACTGACAGAATGACAGACATTAAAAGAATGACAGACACACTGATAGACAGACTGACAGACACACTGAAAGACTGACGGACACACAGAGAGACTGACGGACACACTGAGGGACTGACGGACACACTGAGGGACTGACGGACACACTGAGGGACTGACGGACACACTGAGGGACTGACGGACACACTGAGAGACTGACGGACACACTGAGAGACTGACGGACACACTGAGAGAATGACGGACACACTGAGAGAATGACGGACACACTGACAGACTGACAGACACATTAACAGAATGTCAGACACATTGATACACTGCAGACACACTGACACACTGACAGACACACTGACAGACACATTAACACACTGAAAGACACACTGACACACTGACTGACAGACTGACAGAATCACACACAGACAGAAAGACTGAGAGACTGACAGAATCTCACACGGACAGACAGACTGACAGAAACACTGACAGACATTGACAGAATGACTGACACACTGATAGACAGATTGACAGACTGACAGACACACTGACACACTGATAGACAGACTGACAGACACACAGAGACTGACGGACACACTGATACACTGACAGACACACTGATACACTGACAGACACATTGCCAGAATGACAGACACACTGACAGACTGACAAACACACTGAGAGAATGACAGACACACTGACAGAATGACAGACACACTGACAGAAAAACAGATACAATGACAGACTGACAGACACAATGACAGACTGACACACTGGCAGACACACTAACAGACTGACAAGCTCACTGGCAGACACACTTAAAGACTGACAGACACACTGACAGTCAGACATACTGACAAACAGACATACTGACAGACACACCTACAGAGGCACTGACAGAAACACATACAGAGGCACTGACAGAAACACATACAGAGGCACTGACAGAAACACATACAGAGGCACTGATAGACACACATACAGAGGAACTGACAGACTGACAGACACACTGACAGACTGACAGAAACACTGACGAACACACTGACAGACACACTGACAGACAAACTGACAAACTGACAGACTGACAGGCACACTGACAGAAAAACAGACAGACTGACAAACACTGACAGACACACTGACAGACACACTGACAGACTGACACACAGACAGACTGACACACAGACTGACTGACACACAGACTGACAGACAGACTAACAGACTGACACACAAACTGACAGACAGACTGACAGACACACACTGATAGTATGACAGACTGACGACACACTGACAGTCTGACAGACACATTGACAGAATGACAAGACACACTGACACACTGACAGACACACTGACAGACTGACAGACACACTGACAGTCTGACGGACACACTGACAATATGACAGACATTAAATGAATGACAGACACACTATCAAACTGACAGACACACTGATAGACAGACTGACAGACACACTGAGAGACTGACGGACACACTGAGAGACTGACGGACACACTGAGAGACTGACGGACACACTGAGAGACTGACGGACACACTGAGAGACTGACGGACACACTGAGAGAATAACGGACACACTGAGAGAATGACGGACACATTGACAGAATGACAGACAAACTGACAGAATGACAAGACACACTGACAGACTGACACACTGGCAGACACACTAACAGACTGACAGGCTCACTGGCAGACACTAAAAGACTGACAGGCTCACTGGCAGACACACTAAAAGACTGACAGACACACTGACAGAATGACAAGACACACAGACAAACAGACACACTGACAGACTGACAGACACACATACAGAGGCACTGACAGAAACACATACAGAGGCACTGATAGACACACATACAGAGGCACTGACAGACTGACAGACAGACTGACAGACTGACAGAAACACTGACAGGCTGACAAAAACACTGACAGGTGACAGGCACACTGACACACTGATGGACAGACTGACAGACAGACAGACAGACTGACAGACAGACTGACAGACACACTGACAGACACACTGACAGACAAACTGACAGACAAACTGACAGACAAACTGACAGACACACAGACAGACAAACAGACAGACTGACAAACACACCGACAGACACACTGACAGACACACTGACAGACACACTGACAGACACACTGACAGACACACTGACAACAACACTGACAGACACACTGACAACAACACTGACAGACACACTGATAGACAGACTGACGGACACTCTGAGAGACTGACAGACACAATGACAGACTGACAGACACAATGACAGACTGACAGACACACTGACAGACAGACAGACACACTGACAGACAGACAGACAGACAGACACACTGACAGACAGACAGACACACTGACAGACAGACTGACACACTGACAGACTGACAGACTGACAGACTGACAAACTTCCAGACACACTGACAGACTGACAGACACACTGACACACTGAGAGTTACACTGACACACTGACAGACACATTGACAGAATGACAGACACTGACACACTGAGACAGACTGACAGACACACTGACAGACACACTGATAGACAGACTGACGGACACTCTGAGAGACTGACAGACACAATGACAGACTGACAGACACAATGACAGACTGACAGACACAATGACAGACTGACAGACACACTGACAGACAGACAGACACACTGACAGACAGACAGACACACTGACAGACAGACAGACAGACAGACACACTGACAGACAGACAGACAAACTGACAGACTGACAGACACACAGACAGACAAACAGACACACTGACAGACACACTGACAGACACACTGACAGACACACTGACAGACACACTGACAGACACACTGACAGACACACTGACAGACACACTGACAGACACACTGACAGACACACTGACACTGACAGACACACTGACAGACACATTGACAGAATGACAGACACATTGACAGAATGACAGACACATTGACAGAATGACAGACACATTGACAGAATGACAGACACACTGACAGACTGACAGACACATTGACAGAATGACAGACACACTGACACACTGAGAGTTACACTGACACACTGACAGACACATTGACAGAATGACAGACACACTGACACACTGAGACAGACTGACAGACACACAGACAGACAAACAGACAGACTGACAAACACACCGACAGACACACTGACAGACACACTGACAGACACACTGACAGACACACTGACAACAACACTGACAGACACACTGACAACAACACTGACAGACACACTGATAGACAGACTGACGGACACTCTGAGAGACTGACAGACACAATGACAGACTGACAGACACAATGACAGACTGACAGACACACTGACAGACAGACAGACACACTGACAGACAGACAGACACACTGACAGACAGACAGACAGACAGACAGACACACTGACAGACAGACTGACACACTGACAGACTGACAGACTGACAGACTGACAAACTTCCAGACACACTGACAGACTGACAGACACACTGACACACTGAGAGTTACACTGACACACTGACAGACACATTGACAGAATGACAGACACACTGACACACTGAGACAGACTGACAGACACACTGACAGACACACTGATAGACAGACTGACGGACACTCTGAGAGACTGACAGACACAATGACAGACTGACAGACACAATGACAGACTGACAGACACACTGACAGACAGACAGACACACTGACAGACAGACAGACACACTGACAGACAGACAGACAGACAGACACACAGACAGACAAACAGACACACTGACAGACACACTAACAGACACACTGACAGACACACTGACAGACACACTGACAGACACACTGACAGACACACTGACAGACACACTGACAGACACACTGACAGACACACTGACAGACACACTGACAGACACACTGACAGACACACTGACAGACACACTGACAGACACACTGACACTGACAGACACACTGACAGACACATTGACAGAATGACAGACACATTGACAGAATGACAGACACATTGACAGAATGACAGACACACTGACAGACTGACAGACACATTGACAGAATGACAGACACACTGACAGACCTACTTACACACTGACTTACCTACTTACACACTGACTTACCTACTTACACACTGACTTACCTACTGACACACTGACAGCCACACTGACAGACACACTGACACACTGACAGACACACTGACACACTGACACACTGACAGACACATTGACAGAATGACAGACACACTGACAGACACATTGACAGAATGACAGACACACTGACACACTGAGACAGACTGACAGACACACTGACAGACACACTGACAGACACACTGATAGACAGACTGACGGACACTCTGAGAGACTGACAGACACAATGACAGACTGACAGACACAATGACAGACTGACAGACACAATGACAGACTGACAGACACACTGACAGACAGACAGACACACTGACAGACAGACTGACACACTGACAGACTGACAGACTGACAGACTGACAGACTGACAGACTGACAGACACTGAGACACACTGACAGACACACTGACAGACACACTGACAGACACACTGACAGACACACTGACAGACACACTGACACACTGACAGACACACTGACACACTGACAGACACACTGACACACTGACAGACACACTGACACACTGACAGACACACTGACACACTGACAGACACACTGACAAAATGACAGACAATTTGACAGAATGACAGACACACTGACAGAATGACAGACACACTGACACACTGAGACAGACTGACGGACACACTGACAGACACACTGATAGACAGACTGACGGACACTCTGAGAGACTGACAGACACAATGACAGACTGACAGACACACTGACAGACAGTCGGATACACTGACAGACACACTGACTGACTCAGACAGACTGACACACAGATGACAGACACACTGACAAGTCACTGGCAGACACACTGGCAGACACACTGACAAACACACTGACAGACTGACACACAGAAAGATTGACGGACACACTGACAGACAGACTGACAGACTGACACACAGAACATTGACGGACACACTGACAGACTCACTGACAGACTGACAGACACACTGACAGACACACTGACAGACACACTGACAGACAAACTGACAGACAAACTGACAGACAAACTGACAGACACACAGACAGACAAACAGACAGACTGACAAACACACCGACAGACACACTGACAGACACACTG
Source organism: Bacillus rossius redtenbacheri (assembly GCF_032445375.1). NCBI lineage: Eukaryota > Metazoa > Arthropoda > Insecta > Phasmatodea > Bacillidae > Bacillus > Bacillus rossius. The sequence goes on along the minus strand of NW_026962514.1, from coordinate 270,002 downwards.
ACAGACACACTGACAGACACACTGACAGACACACTGACAGACACACTGACAACAACACTGACAGACACACTGACAACAACACTGACACACTGATAGACAGACTGACGGACACTCTGAGAGACTGACAGACACAATGACAGACTGACAGACACAATGACAGACTGACAGACACACTGACAGACAGACAGACACACTGACAGACAGACAGACAGACAGACACACTGACAGACAGACTGACACACTGACAGACTGACAGACTGACAGACTGACAAACTTCCAGACACACTGACAGACTGACAGACACACTGACACACTGAGAGTTACACTGACACACTGACAGACACATTGACAGAATGACAGACACTGACACACTGAGACAGACTGACAGACACACTGACGGACACTCTGAGAGACTGACAGACACAATGACATACTGACAGACACAATGACAGACTGACAGACACAATGACAGACTGACAGACACACTGACAGACAGACAGACACACTGACAGACAGACAGACACACTGACAGACAGACAGACACACTGACAGACAGACAGACAGACAGACACACTGACAGACAGACAGACAAACTGACAGACTGACAGACACACAGACAGACAAACAGACACACTGACAGACACACTGACAGACACACTGACAGACACACTGACAGACACACTGACAGACACACTGACACTGACAGACACACTGACACACATTGACAGAATGACAGACACATTGACAGAATGACAGACACATTGACAGAATGACAGACACACTGACAGACTGACAGACACATTGACAGAATGACAGACACACTGACACACTGAGAGTTACACTGACACACTGACAGACACATTGACAGAATGACAGACACACTGACACACTGAGACAGACTGACAGACACACAGACAGACAAACAGACAGACTGACAAACACACCGACAGACACACTGACAGACACACTGACAGACACACTGACAGACACACTGACAACAACACTGACAGACACACTGACAACAACACTGACAGACACACTGATAGACAGACTGACGGACACTCTGAGAGACTGACAGACACAATGACAGACTGACAGACACAATGACAGACTGACAGACACACTGACAGACAGACAGACACACTGACAGACAGACAGACACACTGACAGACAGACAGACAGACAGACACACTGACAGACAGACTGACACACTGACAGACTGACAGACTGACAGACTGACAAACTTCCAGACACACTGACAGACTGACAGACACACTGACACACTGAGAGTTACACTGACACACTGACAGACACATTGACAGAATGACAGACACACTGACACACTGAGACAGACTGACAGACACACTGACAGACACACTGATAGACAGACTGACGGACACTCTGAGAGACTGACAGACACAATGACAGACTGACAGACACAATGACAGACTGACAGACACACTGACAGACAGACAGACACACTGACAGACAGACAGACACACTGACAGACAGACAGACACACTGACAGACAGACAGACAGACAGACACACTGACAGACAGACAGACAAACTGACAGACTGACAGACACACAGACAGACAAACAGACACACTGACAGACACACAGACAGACAAACAGACACACTGACAGACACACTGACAGACACACTGACAGACACACTGACAGACACACTGACAGACACACTGACAGACACACTGACAGACACACTGACAGACACACTGACAGACACACTGACACTGACAGACACACTGACAGACACATTGACAGAATGACAGACACATTGACAGAATGACAGACACATTGACAGAATGACAGACACACTGACAGAATGACAGACACATTGACAGAATGACAGACACACTGACAGACTGACAGACACATTGACAGAATGACAGACACACTGACAGACCTACTTACACACTGACTTACCTACTTACACACTGACTTACCTACTTACACACTGACTTACCTACTGACACACTGACAGCCACACTGACAGACACACTGACACACTGACAGACACACTGACACACTGACACACTGACAGACACATTGACAGAATGACAGACACACTGACAGACACATTGACAGAATGACAGACACACTGACACACTGAGACAGACTGACAGACACACTGACAGACACACTGACAGACACACTGATAGACAGACTGACGGACACTCTGAGAGACTGACAGACACAATGACAGACTGACAGACACAATGACAGACTGACAGACACAATGACAGACTGACAGACACAATGACAGACTGACAGACACAATGACAGACTGACAGACACACTGACAGACAGACACACTGACAGACAGACTGACACACTGACAGACTGACAGACTGACAGACTGACAGACTGACACACTGACAGACACACTGACAGACACACTGACAGACACACTGACAGACACACTGACAGACACACTGACACACTGACAGACACACTGACACACTGACAGACACACTGACACACTGACAGACACACTGACACACTGACAGACACACTGACACACTGACAGACACACTGACACACTGACAGACACACTGACAAAATGACAGACAATTTGACAGAATGACAGACACACTGACAGAATGACAGACACACTGACACACTGAGACAGACTGACGGACACACTGACAGACACACTGATAGACAGACTGACGGACACTCTGAGAGACTGACAGACACAATGACAGACTGACAGACACACTGACAGACAGTCGGATACACTGACAGACACACTGACTGACTCAGACAGACTGACACACAGATGACAGACACACTGACAAGTCACTGGCAGACACACTGGCAGACACACTGACAAACACACTGACAGACTGACACACAGAAAGATTGACGGACACACTGACAGACAGACTGACAGACTGACACACAGAACATTGACGGACACACTGACAGACTCACTGACAGACTGACAGACACACTGACAGACACACTGACAGACACACTGACAGACACACTGACAGACACACTGACAGACACACTGACAGACACACTGACAGACACACTGACAGACACACTGACAGACACACTGACAGACACACTGACAGACACACTGACAGACACACTGACAGACACACTGACAGACACACTGACAGACACACTGACACTGACAGACACACTGACAGACACATTGACAGAATGACAGACACATTGACAGAATGACAGACACATTGACAGAATGACAGACACACTGACAGACTGACAGACACATTGACAGAATGACAGACACACTGACAGACCTACTTACACACTGACTTACCTACTTACACACTGACTTACCTACTTACACACTGACTTACCTACTGACACACTGACAGCCACACTGACAGACACACTGACACACTGACACACTGACACACTGACAGACACATTGACAGAATGACAGACACACTGACAGACACATTGACAGAATGACAGACACACTGACACACTGAGACAGACTGACAGACACACTGACAGACACACTGACAGACACACTGATAGACAGACTGACGGACACTCTGAGAGACTGACAGACACAATGACAGACTGACAGACACAATGACAGACTGACAGACACAATGACAGACTGACAGACACACTGACAGACAGACAGACACACTGACAGACAGACTGACACACTGACAGACTGACAGACTGACAGACTGACAGACTGACAGACTGACAGACTGACAGACTGACAGACACTGAGACACACTGACAGACACACTGACAGACACACTGACAGACACACTGACAGACACACTGACAGACACACTGACAGACACACTGACACACTGACAGACACACTGACAAAATGACAGACAATTTGACAGAATGACAGACACACTGACAGAATGACAGACACACTGACACACTGAGACAGACTGACGGACACACTGACAGACACACTGATAGACAGACTGACGGACACTCTGAGAGACTGACAGACACAATGACAGACTGACAGACACACTGACAGACAGTCGGATACACTGACAGACACACTGACTGACTCAGACAGACTGACACACAGATGACAGACACACTGACAAGTCACTGGCAGACACACTGGCAGACACACTGACAAACACACTGACAGACTGACACACAGAAAGATTGACGGACACACTGACAGACAGACTGACAGACTGACACACAGAACATTGACGGACACACTGACAGACTCACTGACAGACTGACAGACACACTGACAGACTTACAGACAGACTGACAGACTTACAGACAGACTGACAGACTTACAGACAGACTGACAGACTGACAGACACACTGACAGACTTACAGACAGACTGACAGACTGACTGACTGACACACTGACAGACAGACTGACAGACACAATGACAGACAGACAGACACACTGACAGACAGACTGACTGACACACTGACAGACAGACTGACAGACACAATGACAGACAGACAGACACACTGACAGACAGACAGACACACTGACAGACAGACAGACACAATGACAGACTGACAGACACAATGACAGACTTACAGACACAATGACAGACTGACAGACACAATGACAGACTGACAGACACAATGACAGACTGACAGACACAATGACAGACTGACAGACACACTGACAGAATGACAGACACACTGAGAGACTGACAGACACACTGAGAGACTGACAGGCATCACTGAGAGAATGACAGACACTGAGAGACTGACGGGCACACTGACAGAATGACAGACACACTGACAGACAGACGGATACACTGAGAGACTGACAGGCACACTGACAGAATGACAGACACTGACAGAATGACAGACGGATACACTGAGAGACTGACAGGCACACTGACAGAATGACAGACACACTGACAGACTGACAGACAGACTGACAGACTGACACACTGACAGACAGACTGACACACTGACAGACTGACATACAGACTGACAGACTGACAGACACACTGACAGACTGACAGACACTGAGACACACTGACAGACACTGAAACACTGACAGACACTGAGACACACTGACAGACACACTGACAGACACACTGACAGACACATTGAGACAGAATGAAAGACACTGACAGACACAGACAGACAGAATGAAAGACACTGACAGACACTGACAGACACTGACAGACAGAATGAAAGACACTGACAGACACATTGACAGAATGACAGACACACTGACAGACTGACAGACACATTGACAGAATGAGACACACTGACAGACACACTGACACACTGATAGACAGACTGACAGACACACTGACAGACACACTGATAGACAGACTGACGGACACTGAGAGACTGACAGACACAATGACAGACTGACAGACACACTGACAGACAGACAGACACACTGACAGACGGATACACTGACAGACACACTGACTGACTCAGACAGACTGACACACAGATGACAGACACACTGACAAGTCACTGGCAGACACACTGGCAGACACACTGACACACTGACAGACTGACACACAGACACACTGACAGACAGACTGACAGACAGACTGACAGACACACTGACAGACACACTGATAGACAGACTGACAGACACACTGACAGACTGACAGACTGACAACTGACACACTGACAGACAGACTGACAGACAGACTGACAGACACACTGACAGACACACTGATAGACAGACTGACAGACACACTGATAGACAGATTGACAGACACACTGACAGACAGACAGACACACTGACAGACAGACAGACACACAGAAAGATTGACGGACACACTGAAAGACTCACTGACAGACTGACAGACACACTGACAGACTCACTGACACACTGACAGACTCACTGACAGACTGACAGACACACTGACAGACTGACAGACTGACAACTGACACACTGACAGACAGACTGACAGACAGACTGACAGACACACTGACAGACACACTGACAGACAGACTGACAGACACACTGATAGACAGATTGACAGACACACTGACAGACAGACAGACACACTGACAGACAGACAGACACACTGACAGACTGACAGACACACTGACAGACTGACAGACACACTGACAGACTGACAGACACACTGACAGACTGACAGACACACTGACAGACTGACAGACACACCGATAGACAGACTGACAGACACACCGATAGACAGATTGACAGACACACCGATAGACAGATTGACAGACACACCGATAGACAGATTGACAGACACACTGATAGACAGACTGACAGACACACTGACAGACAGACTGACAGACACACTGACAGACAGACTGACAGACACACTGACAGACAGACTGACAGACACACTGACAGACAGACTGACAGACACACTGACAGACACACTGACAGACACACTGATAGACAGACTGACAGACACACTGATAGACAGACTGACAGACACACTGATAGACAGATTGACAGACACACTGACAGACAGACACACTGACAGACTGACAGACACACTGACAGACTGACAGACACACTGACAGACTGACAGACACACTGACAGACTGACAGACACACTGACAGACTGACAGACACACTGACAGACTGACAGACACACTGACAGACTGACAGACACACTGACAGACTGACAGACACAATGACAGACTGAGACACAATGACAAACTGACAGACACAATGACAAACTGACAGACACAATGACAGACTGACAGACACAATGACAGACTGGCAGACACAATGACAGACTGACAGACACAATGACAAACTGACAGACACAATGACAGACTGACAGACACAATGACAGACTGACAGACACAGTGACAGAATGACTGACACACTAAGAGACTGACGGGCACACTGACAGAATGACAGACACACTGACAGAATGACAGACACACTGACAGAATGACAGACACACTGACTGAGTCAGACAGACTGACACAGACTGACACACAGATGACAGACACACTGACAGACACTGGCAGACACACTGGCAGACACACTGACAGACTGACAGATACACAGACAGACTGACAGATACACAGACAGACTAACACTGACACACAGACAGACTAACACTGACACACAGACAGATTGACGGACACACTGACAGACTGACAGACACACTGACAGACACACTGACAGACACACTGACAGACTGACAGACACACTGACAGACTGACAGACACACTGACAGACTGACAGACAGAATGACAGACACACTGACAGACAGAATGACAGACACACTGACAGACACACTGACAGACACACAGAATGACAGACACACAGTCAGACTGACACAGTCAGACTGACACACAGTCAGACTGACACACAGTCAGACTGACACACAGACAGACTGACACACAGACAGACTGACACACAGACAGACTGACACACAGACAGACTGACACACAGACAGACTGACACACAGACAGACTGACACACAGACAGACTGACACACAGACAGACTGACACACAGACAGACTGACACACAGACAGACTGACACACAGACAGACTGACACACAGACAGACTGACAGACACAGACAGACTGAGACACAGACAGACTGACAGACACACAGACAGACTGACAGACACACAGACAGACTGACAGACACACTGACAGACACACTGACACACTGACAGACACACTGACAGACTGACAGACACACTGACAGACTGACAGACACACTGACAGACACACTGACAGACTGACAGACACACTGACAGACTGACAGACACATTGACAGACTGACAGACAGACTGACAGACAGACTGACAGACAGACTGACAGACACACTGAGACTGACACACAGTCAGACTGACACACAGTCAGACTGACACACAGACAGACTGACACACAGACAGACTGACACACAGACACACATGACACACACAGACACACATGACACACACAGACACACATGACACACACAGACACACATGACACACACAGACACACATGACACACACAGACACACATGACACACACAGACACACATGACACGCACAGACACATGACACACACAGACACACATGACACACACAGACACACATGACACACACAGACACACACACACAGACAGACAGACACACAGACAGACTGACACACAAACACACAGACACAGACACACAGACACAGACACACAGACACATAGACACACAGACACACAGACACATAGACACACACAGACAGACACACACACACACAGACTGACTGACACACAGACAGACTGACACACAGACAGACTGACACACAGACAGACTGACACACAGACAGACTGACACACAGACAGACTGACACACAGACAGACTGACACACAGACAGACACACACAGACAGACTGACACACAGACAGACTGACACACAGACAGACTGACACACAGACAGACTGACACACAGACAGACTGACACACAGACAGACTGACACACAGACAGACTGACACACAGACAGACTGACACACAGACAGACTGACACACAGACAGACTGACACACAGACAGACTGACACACAGACTGACTGACACACAGACAGACTGACACACAGACTGACACAGACAGACTGACACAACCTGACACACACAGGCTGACAAACACAGCCAGACACACAGTCTGACACACACACATCAAGACACACAGACTGACAGACACACTGACAGACTGACAGACAGACACACTGACAGACTGACACACTGACAGACTGACAGACTGACAGACAGACACACTGACAGACTGACAGACTGACAGACAGACACACTGACAGACTGACAGACTGACAGACTGACAGACTGACAGACTGACACACTGACAGACTGACAGACTGACAGACAGACACACTGACAGACTGACAGACTGACAGACAGACACACTGACAGACTGACAGACAGACACACTGACAGACTGAGAGACACACTGGCAGACCGACAGACAGACACCTTGACAGACTGGCAGACACAATGACAGACTGGCAGACACACTGACAGACACACTGACAGACTTAATCACTGGCAGACACAATAACAGACTGAAAGATTCACTGACAGACACACTAACAGACTGACAGGCTCACTGACAGACACACTAACCGACTGACAGGCTCACTGACAGACACACTAAAAGACTGACAGACACTGACAGACACACTGAAGGCACACCTACAGAGGCACTGACAGACAGACTGACAGACACACTGACAGGCTGACAGGCACACTGATAGACACACTGATAGACACAATGACAGACTGACGGACACACTGAGAGACTGACGGACACACTGAAAGACTGACGGACACACTGACACACTGACAGACTGACGGACACACTGACACACTGACAGACTGACGGACTCACTGAAAAACTGACGGACACACTGACACACTGACAGACTTTCAGACACAATGACAGACTGAGACACACTGACACACTGAGACAGACTGACAGACACACTGACACACTGAGACAGACTGACAGACACACTGATAGACAGACTGACGGACACACTGATAGACAGACTGACGGACACACTGAGAGACTGACAGACACACTGACACACTGACAGACACACAGTCTGACACACAAACATCAAGACACACAGACTGACAGACACACTGACAGACTGAGACAGACACTGACAGACTGACAGACTGACACACTGACAGACTGACAGACTGACAGACAGACTGACAAACTTCCAGACACACTGTCAGACTGACAGACACTGAGACACACTGAGAGTTACACTGACACACTGACAGACACGCTGACACTGAGAGACTGACAGACACAATGACAGACTGACAGACACAATGACAGACTGACAGACACAATGACAGACTGACAGACACAATTACAGACTGACAGACACAATTACAGACTGACAGACACAATTACAGACAGACAGACACAATGACAGACAGACAGACACAATGACAGACAGACAGACACAATTACAGACAGACAGACACAATGACAGACAGACAGACACAATGACAGACAGACAGACACAATGACAGACAGACACACTGA